>NC_084857.1:6700316-6796351 GCF_951802175.1 Populus nigra
CCTTCATACATATCACTTAGATCATCTCATGATGTAAAATACTGGATAGAAATATAAGTTTCTTGAATATAAATGATTTATTCAAAAAAATATTTTATTTTTTTCAGGTGATGGTTGAAGGCTCCTCAACACTTATCTTAGAATTTGCAATTATCCAAGGAAGGGATATACCAATCTTCCAAAGATGAATTTCAAGGGATGAATGTGATTTTTCTAGTGTTATATACATCAATTGCTAAGGGATGACAGTGCTGAGAAAGCTACAGGTTCCCACCCTCCAAATAACCTATAATCATTTAGAAATTTCGAAGTATAGGTTCACCCTCCTTAACTTCCACACATCCACTAAGAAATTTGTATAGATGATGAACATGGTATGCTCGATCTCTTAGAATACTTTTAAGTACAAATTCTCGGTATTTTATACATGAAATAATTTTTTTAGTTCAAATGCATATATTTTCTAACATATACCCCATTTTTATACGAGCAAAACTCGTTTTTCTACCCTAAATGGAAATTAATTAAAGTCTTTACATATTATTATATTGCAAAGACTGCGGTTAATGATGAACCAAGATTTTATAAGTGTATCTTTATCAAAAAACACCAGATCAAGAAAAACTTATAGTTATAAATTTTCTCGAACACAAACATGGCCCCGGGTCTACTACTAGCCACACTTATCCATAATTGGGCTTGACATTGTGTCAAGCTCCTGACTTATTGGGTTTGTGCTAGTAAGACCCAACCATGATTGGGCTTGGTAATGTACCAAACCCCGAGCTCGTTAGGTATGGCACTAGTTAGATCCAGTCATGATTAGACTTGGCAATGTATCAAGTCCCGAGCACGTTAAGTGTGACCCATGCCATACTTAGTCACCATTGATCTTGATAATATAACTAAGATAAAAATATAATGTGTTTTCTCATAAATCATACTCTATGAATTTTATAATTTTATTGGCAAACAAACAGAACTTATGAAAACTACAAGTAGAATTAAGATCTATCATATTTTTGATTCACCTAAAACTAATTTTAACAAGATGGGGGAGGTAGTAATGAATATGCTTAAGCTTGAGGTGGAGAGTGAAAGGATAGAAAAACAAATGCGTATCAGATTTTGAACGAATTTCCGTCCCATTATATTTTATTTATTTCAAATTAAAAAGGATAAAATTAGTAGAAAAAATATATTTGGTGTAGACATTCTTGTATTTTTTTATGAATTATAAATTTTATTTTTATTTTTTTTGTATTGGATTTTTTTCAAGATGGATCTAAAAAATAATTAACAGTATGATACTAATTACTCCCTAAATACCATATAATTATTTCCTTACACATAAGAATATGTGATTGTAATTCATCATGGAATAAAGCATGAAGGTTGATTGATTTATGTTTTGTTATATATATATAATTAATGTATTTTTGAGCTAGTACACGAGACCAAAAGAGTTTTAGATGCTTTTAATTGAGCATTTAGCGTGTTTGAAAAATAATAATAAATTTTTAAGTGTTATAATTTTAAATTTTAAATTTTAAATAAGCAAATATCTTTAACTATTAAGCTAACCATTGGTTTATATTGTTATGAAATCAATTAGAAAAAAAAAGAAAAAAAATAAGGTTCGTATACATTGAATATGCCCAACCATCTTTTCTGCCCCATCTCTTGATTAGCCTTCTCGAATAAATTCCTAACGAGAGACAGGTAGACCTGGGGTAGGATCATCGATGCTCTGCGCCTGCTGCGGCGACAAGTCGATCATCACATGCAGGACCATTTGGATCTTGCATGGATTCGAGGCAAATATAGAATTAATTTTGTTAAAATGAAATCTTTAGAGAAAATATTTTTCTTGTGAATCTTTGATGGTTTGGTATTCATACAAATACCACGTACGATTGAAAACAATACATTCTAGAAATGTGATATTGCTCCTAGAAGCAAATGATTACATGATTCTTTTTGTTATATTCTCCGTCAAATTCAGTTTGAATCACAATTAATTTGTAAGGAAACTCTATTTTGAAACTCAATCTCGGCATGTAGTTGAATGAAAAAAATAGGATATTTTTAAAAATTATCATAATTTTGAATTTTTTTTGGTAAAATAACACAATTTAAAAAATATTTGATAAAAGAGCACCCTTTCATCTTATCACGTTTCAGAAATGCGACATTTATTAAATATCGTTATTTTAAGGTACGCCAAGATAGTTTTTACACTTCAAAATAACAATATTTAAAAAATTTCAAGATTTTGAAGCGCCACAAAGTAAAACTCCAATAATTTGGTTTAATTGGTCGACCGTTTCATAAAAATCATAGTTTAATGAACTTTTTTTGTAAAATATATTTTACGAGTCAAAATATACATCTTTATCCAACTTCTAACTCAAAAATATACTCTAATTAAAATCTTAAAAAGTTATTGTTCACACAGTAGTTGTCCTCTGTTTTTCAATGTCAGTGATATAATCGAACTTCCGATAACGAGTGACTTTAAGTAGTTAAGTGTTTGTCTACTATAACTAAATGAGAATCTTCCCCAAAACAAATTACGTTGATGGCCTAACAGATGCTTTTATGGATCAACGGTATTGGTCTAGCCTCAAGAGGAGGTCTGGTCTCACCATATTAGAATAACAACTAAAAATGGCAATAAGTTTTTATCCAATCGTTGGATCGCGTTTAAATTTTTACAGGAGTTTTTGAAGATCGTTTTCCCTATAATAGATATGCAGACAGTTAAATCTTTAGATATCAAAAACTTTGCTGAAACCTCCCTGGTTTGGGTGATGTTAGTGATTTTTTTTTATTTTTAGAAGTAGTCGATTAGTTTCATTGATTATTACAAATCAATCGACCAGATGAGTTAGATAATTAAAGTTTTTTACTTGTCATATTTTATATTTTAGAAGCACAACAAAATAAAAACATTCTATTTCATAATTGTTTTTTTTATTGTTATGTTAATTAGTCAATTATTTTGATTTTGTATGTTAATTTCACAATTTGTCAAGAAAAAAAAAATTACCAGTGGCCAAAGCAATAGGTTGCTTTTCAGTTGAGTACAATTCTTCACTAATTTCATTGTCTAAAAGTTAGTGAACGGGATAAGATTTGATGGATTAAGGGGTCCCACGGAGGGAAAAGGCAATGGAAAGCAGGCTATGTCCAAGAACAGACATATCATTTATGGCCAATCCAAAAGATATGATTTCGAATAATGTTGTGACACTCTGTCAATGAAGGACCGTACCCCCTCTATCTTCCACTTTCTCTCTCGATCTCCAATGTCAGAGATTTGCGTGGTTACTTCCACGTGACCATTTTTAATTTTAATTTTTAATTTTTTAATTTTTTTATTTCTTATTGAAGGAACCAACAACCATTTGTTTGTTTTTTTCTGAGAACTAACTACCCACCAAAATCAGGAGCGTAAAGCCTCTTCAAGTATTTGACACGCTATAGTTGGGTCACTCGTGCCAGCTGTTTAATCCGTTAGCTGTTTTTTTTAATTATTATTATTTAGTGTTTCAAACAGTGAGAGTAATTGTTTTTATTTTTTTTCTTATTGAAGGAACCAACGACCATTTGTTTGTCTTTTTCTGAGAACTGGCCACCCACCAAAATCAGGAGTGTAAAGCCTCTTCAAGTATTTGCAGCAACGCTATAGTTGGATCACTCGTGCCAGCTGTTTAATCCGTTAGCTGTTTTTTTTTAATTATTATTATTTAGTGTTTGAAACAGTGATAGTAATTATTTTTATTTTTTTTCTTATTGAAGGAACCAACAACCATTTGTTTGTCTTTTTCTGAGAACTGGAGTGTAAAGCCTCTTCAAGTATTTGCAACGCTATAGTTGGGTCACTCGTGCCAGCTGTTTAATCTGTTAGCTGGTTTTTTTTAATTATTATTATTTAGTATTTGAAACAGTGATAGTAATTATTTTTTATCTGAAAATATATTAAAATAATTTTTTTAATTTTAAAATTTATTTTTTAATATAGCATATTAAAACAATCCAAAATTATTAAAAAAAATAAAAAATCTTCACAAACACTTGTGATCTCAGTTCTCACGATTCAAGTTTTCTTTCCAATTAGGTAAATTCCATGTTAATAAAAACCATCTCACCTACTTTTCTTTTCAATTCATATTTCTATTTAGAATAAATTAATTCTAGATATTGATATCCAAACGCTCAGGTTTCTCATCAATCTTATGGCTAAACAATGCACATATTCGACTTTTGAAATACAGACCACGGCCCATTGAAGCAGGCTGTTACAGTACATTAATGAGGCTTCATCAGAACCTCTGATGGACCAATACGAGCCTGAGAGTTTTTTGATGGGCTCGGGCATGAGTTTCAAGCATGTTGACCCGAGCCGATTATAATTAGTTCTGACTTCCGAGCTAGGCCAGTACTTTCAAGCTCCGGATGGCCCAGCGTACTGTCCTTTTCACTGCTCAGTTTGCTTTCTTAAGCTGGGTTTATATAATCTTCATTAAATTACAAAATTCCAACCTTCACTTTTCAAGTTTTGATTTCTTATTTAATTTTTCCGGCCTTTTTCAGTAGCCATTGACACTTTTTTTCTTCTTTTTTACATTTTTTCTCAAAGAGTTTCCTTTTATTAGGGAGGAGTTGATGCTGCCAATATATTTCAAACAACTATACAAATATATTATTAAGTTTATTTTCTTCGTCGTTTAATTCTCTTTACTGAAAGAAGTTGCTTTATTTTGTTGTTCAATGTGATTAAAAATAACCAAGTAAGATGATAATGCACACGCCACACACACATATTTAAAAAGTCAAGCTTCACATAAAAGTTAGCCTCAACTTCGAGCAGCATGGCCCTGATCAAAAACTTCGGCAAAGCCCGGCCTTGCATCTGTTAACAAAAAAGTGGCATGTTCAACACATTATGATGAGTTAGGGTGTGTTTTAAAATTTTTTTTTATAAAAGTGTTTTTTAATTAAAAAAATATATATAAACAAGTGTAGCATTTCTTAGGGTTCGGGCTTCAATACATGAAAATTCACCAATCCCTAGTTATCCCTGAGGATCTACCATTGGGTCCATCATCCCTTGTTCGGGCTTTAATTAAGATCATTCATTAACTAGGCCTACATATATATATTTTCCTGATAGCTATTTCATTTTTTTGTTCTTTTTACAGAGACAAGACTATAAACAAGAGAATTCTTGGAAGAGGGAGAATGAGAGTCTCTTCAGTAAAAACGAATTTAAGCCCTTTGCTCCCATGGAATTTTAATGAATTTCCCACAGGCTTACAATTAGAAAAACCAAAAGAGAATCTTGGAGCTGGATATTCGCACAAAGGAACAAATTTACTAGTGTGCATAAATTAAGCTGGGCAGTAGGGGGGATCCCATTTATGACGGAGTAAAATATATTACTGAAAAATAGCAGCACTAAAGATCACGGCCGAAGAGCTTCGCCAAAAAGAGGTTAAGAATAAAGAAAGCTAAAATTAAGGGGGAAAAAACCCAAGATAGTTAATAATATATAGCCATAATATATTCTCTTTATTCTTAGTTTTCCAACTTTGTAGATGTCAAAGGTTGCTGTTTCACAACTCATGACATGCTAATAACGTGCTTAAGTAACATACATGCATATATTCTTTACTTGATCAGTGATCACGGTCACGACTGAAAAAGCATCTAGGGCTAGTAACTAAATGCCCTAAAATATAATATTTATATAAGGCTAAAAAATAATGCCCCAAACACACTAGAGGTATACGAGATTATGCTGCCGATGGTAGATTTCTATGGTTAATCACTCCATCGTCAGTCAATGCCGCTATTAGGGGTCCAAGTTTTTCTTGATCAACAGGCACAGTAATATTCTTGTAATCCAATGACTCATCCTCGTATATTTCCCACCACTTCTTCACCAAAACCTGGATGTCCTCTCTATCCATGTTTTCTTCCTTGCCAGTATACCTCCATGGCTTTGCTCCCTAACGATTTGAACAAAAATGAAAATCAATTAAGATACAATGTATAGATTCATGTGTTTAAAAAACAACACTTTCAGTGACAAATTAACTCTCTTACCGCAGCACAATAATGGACAACCTTCACTTTTTCAAGCTCGAAATTCTCAGGATGGCGCCACAGCATCGCCGAGACAAGGTTGTACACAGGAGCGATAGGCTTGTACACATCCCTGAAGAACATGTTCAGAAAATCCTGCAAATCAAAACCAAAAACAAAGTGATCGATTAATGAAAGAACGCAAAGTCTGCCAGTTCTTTTTGGACGGTGCGAAAAATCCTGACAAAACAATCTTATTAGCATAGCCGAAAATTTGTATTTATACGTGCCTAGACAATAACAAAACTCTATATTCTCAACCACTCTAGATTACCTGCTCAGCAAATGAAGTAGGAGGGGTGACTTTGAGGGTCTCCAAGAGATCAAAGTAAGTTAAAAGCTTAGGCTCAAAGACAAACATGCCAGCATTAAAGTATAGAGGAGGAGGTGAGCCCATCTCCTTAGGCCACTGAACTTTTTCAGGGCATTGCTGGCAGTATCCAATCTGATACTGAGGCGTGCTACTCCATGTCTTCTCACAAAAACAGTCCATCGCAGCATAGAAATATCCATTCGGCTCATCAAAAAGATGATCAATGTTGTCAAAGACTTGAATATCACCATCCAGGTATATCATCTTCTCATAGTCCACAAACTACAAACAACAGGGGGAACACATATTAGATAGTAAATTAAAGGCCATTATATCACATCAAATATGTAGATCCATAGCGCAAAAGAGAAAGAAAGAAAGAATCTTTATTTTGGTTAGGGATGCATATATGTCGTGTGTAATTCTCTAGAATACACGTGGAGAGACTTGATTATAGCCCACGCTTACACAATTGCATGGCTAATTAACGCCTGATGACCGACTATAAAAGTAACATATCGAGAAAAGAAAGAGAGATGATTAGGGTTGATAACTAATTACCTCCCAAATACGAAGTTTAGAGTAGTTAATCACATAATAAGCCATGGCAAATTGAGTCTGGTTTTCTGGTGGATACACTGGCTCAATCTCACGGACGATACAGCCCTGAGATTCTAGAATTTTGCGGTGCTCCTCAGGCACATCAGGTAAAATAGCCACCATAAGAGGGTACGAAGATTTCGCTTTCCTTAGACCCTTGGCTAAACCCACAACACCTTTCACATAATCACCGTTCCCAGCCAAGAAAGTGACATAAGCCCTCTTATGGGAGTCAAACGGGGGCTCGATAATGGCATTTGGTGACATTTTATAGATAAGGAGATCAAGAACAAAGAAAACGAAGAAACGTACACTTATCGAAGTTGGGTATGAGCTTTAGTTCAAGGGGTGTTACTCTTTATATATAGGCATCGAATGGTCGAGTGTGGTGAAAATGGCAATGAACTAATTTAGGTTAGGATGATATTTTTTGAATCTATTTTCATAAATGTTAATTTAGATTCCAGAGCGTGGCAAGCATTCGTATTCTGTTGCTTTCGTTTGGAGGTTACACTTGTCAATTTGAGCATTTGACACCTTAAAGCAACGTTTTTCCTTTTTCCTTTTTATTTATAACTAAAAGACTCTGCAAATTCGCTTAAAAGGGAGACCAATTTTTTTTTATCTAATTACAATTGTTTTGATCATTCTCTCCCCTTGATTGAATTTGCATTCTATCATGCATACCCTTGAACGTCAACGAGAATTTCAAGAATACTCCTAGTGAGGTGCGTAGCTCATGTGCGGCTAACTACTCTTGAAAATGGTGAAATTTTCCAGTAAAAATTCAAGAAAATAAGGGCAGAATCTGGTAAATCTCGATTTCTAGTCTCCAAATGCTCATGTTAGTAAAGAATATTTCTAAGAAATTTATTTATTTTTCATCATATGTCAAGTCTTAATTAATATGTTTATTTTATTAATTAGGATTTCGTAAGTGCGTCATAAACTCAATGGGAAAATTAAAAACATATCTGATCCGCTCCCTCCTTGATACACATATATGGAACCTAATCGTACAAATATTATATAACCCTTCTCAAAAATCGGTACAATTGCCATCCCTAAAACAGAAAAAACATGATTACCAAAGACACACGTACCCAAGGGAGATCAATTATGTAGCTAGCTTTAGGAGATTAATGCTATTTATTCGGAATATACAATATAAACAATTCCCTTATATTAAAAAATTAATCTATATATTAAAAAACTTATGAGAGGATCGATCCACTCATGTAAACTTCTTGGCTGTTTATTTTTGGTATTACCTTTCAGTTGTTAATTATAACATAAGACGTTAGATTCATATTATTAACAATTTATTTGCTTTGATTATGTTTCCTTATTTAGTCTTCCTCAATCACCACCAAGAATCTCTTTCTCCTTTAATTAACTCGTATTTCCATATTTTTCAACCTTTCTTTATATATTCTCTATTAAAATTTGCTCTAAATGAAAACATGAAGAAGGAAAACTTTACACTTAATTATAACCATCTTCAAGACATGGCTATTACATTTAATCTTTTTCTTAAACCCGGAAATTAACGGAGATAATCCTGCATGTATAAAAGAGTAGACCTTAATGTTCACTTCTACTTTTCACGCAATATTCACAATCATAGTATTTCTTCTCAGGGAATCTTTTTCGGAGTAATAACAACTTACTTTATTTTGTTTTTCCTTTTTCTGATTTTCAATTTGTTAGAACTACAAGAATACTACGTATCAAACGTGAAGGCTATATATGATTTATCATAAAATTGCATCTAATTAGAAAGGATACTCTTTAGGTAATAATTCAGAGAGTATCAAGAATATAATTAGGGAAGAGTGTGTAAGTATCTATTGGAAAGTAGCTAGTTAATTTCCAATAATTACTACAATCCAAAACAAATCACTACCTATTGAACGTGAAGGCTATAATCCCGAAAAAAAATAATATTCTTGATGGTAATAACTCAAAGATTAATATTATTTGACAAAAAAAATTGTGAGTCATCCAATCAGATGATCAATGGAGGAGCTATTGGTGGATTCTACACCAATGCAATGGCTTCTAGTTATCTTGTCGTCCTTTTTTTTCTTCTTCTTATAACTGAGAAAAAAAACCCGTTGGCATCAAAGAAAGTCGAAGTTCTTTTCATAATCCATTAATTGATATATAATAAGGTAAAATAAGGACTTATATAAAGATGCGTTTTTTGTTTTCTTCCATATGGCTGAAGAAGAGAAGAAAAAGCACAAAAGGATATGATCGGAGAGAGGAAAAAACAGTCCCATACGGTTCAAAACCGTATATATAAAAGATCAAAGCGCAATATTCACTACAGCACCAGTGGAAAATGTACTTTTCAGCGATCACGTACACCGATAGCATTTTCATCAAGACCCGAGACAAATACTATATATAGCTATGTAATTCAAAATCTGATCATCATAGTAAGCACTTTAAGAATTGGAAATTAATCCCACCTTAAAATTTTGTCAATCATAATTATTTAGATAATTTTATCATAGCAATGCTTGTTCCTTTCTTTTCTTTTTTTCCTTTTTTCTCTCAAGTTAATTTGTTATAGTACTGTTCGAAACCTTTACAGCAAAAACATGCGCAAGCACAGGAAACTTATGAGCAATCACTGTGCATTATAATGCTCAAACCACTCGCTATAGTTGCTAAAGAGAGGAAAACATCCGCCAGATATATATTTCTCCTGACAGAAAATGATTTATCGACAGGGATGATCATGGCTGCAGTGGTCGTGATATAATAACAGATAATTATGAACTGAAAATACAACAGAATCATTGCCGTTTAGCGTTTGAAATACGTGTCTACATGAATAGATTCACTCAGGCTGTCCAAAAAAGAACTGGTGCATGGAAGAAAATTGGAAAGTTGAAGTCGCTTGTAGGAATGCCACTCTCATTTTTTATGCTCGAGACGATACCAAAGATGATCGAACACGGATATGCTACTTGTATCGATGAAACAAGTGTGCATATTCTTATCACACAAAAACACTTTGGAATCTGGCGAGTGATTTTGGAGTATCTGTCTTCGGGTTTTGTTTTAGTGGGGGAGATAGAGGTTTGAGTGTGGAACTTACTAAAAAGCTATAAGAAATAAGAAATATTAATTTTTATAGTTGAGTTTTATCTATAATTAAGTTATATTCAACCACAACTTCAACCACGAAGCTAAACCAAACCCATATTTAAAATACGGGGAAGAAAAGGTTACAGAAGCATGGATCACTCTTTATCCTTGTACAAGTGGAGATATGTGCTCGGTTCTTATATTGCTCCAAAAACTTTCAATTTAGTCTCAGGGAAGCAGTACAAACTACAAAGTGCGCGCACCATTCAAAACCGTATGCGAGTGACGGACTCATCGTATTATTTGATCCCTCTACTCTTTTTCTCTTATCCAGTTACTCCCTCTAATCAAGCAAAGTTCTTAATGTCTTAATTATTGACACGTGGATTAATGCATCACAAACACGTGTCCTTCTGTTTCTTACGTGTTATGGTAGATTTTGATGGCAGTTCATCATATTCTGAAATTCTTTTCGAGCAGATGGACCACATATATATATAAGCTTTGAAAAAAGTATAAGCGGGACCTCATTAAAAAAAAAAAAAATCAAGAACCAACCTTTTATTCTTTTGAGAATATTCAAGACGTTTTCCTTATCAACGAAGCATTATAGTTTTTGTAGCAGTGGTTTTAAACAATAATTTTTAAATACTATATTTAATTAAAATTGTTATGAAATGAGTTTTTACATGTAACTTAAATTTTTATTATAAAATCAAGATTTAAAATGTAATTATATAAAAAATTTAATGCAAAAAATCAAGATTATTTAACTAATCAAATAATTTTCTTATATCATGAACAAAAATACCATAAACTAGCAAACAGTTTTGAAAACAAACAAAAAAAGTTTAAAGCTTAAATTCATAATAAGAGTGTTTGAGAGTGTGGTTGTAGTTATTTTTTAAAGTGTTTTTTACTTGGAAATATATTAAAATAATATTTTTTATTTTTTAAAAATTATTTTTAATATTAGCACATTAAAATAATCCAAAAACATTAAAAATATATTAATTTTAGATAAAATAAAAATAAAAATTAAGGGAACAAGGTGAAACCTCGTTCCCAGTGCCACATAACATCTCAGATGGAAGTTCAGACTTTAAGTTTTTGAGTGGGCCTGTTGAAGGCCTAAATGGTTGAAATATGCCCAGATAACCCAAGCTAATTCGGTGTCTGGCCCGCCTCTTGTTCATGGATGACAATGGATTTCTACATGCCCATTTTAAACTGGGTCAGGTCTTGAATAGCTAGGTTTGGATTTAATTTTATGTTTCCAATGGGATTTGAGACCGATCGGGATTTTATCCTTCATAATATTTTAATGAAAATATTGTGCTTAATAAAAGATAATAATAAAAATCAAGTGTTTTTTCCAGATGGGATCTGCAAGCTTGGACCAGATGGGCACGATGGTCTGGTTCATGAAGAAAGTTGAAAGTTCACACTCTAATTCAAAGAAGGCTTGACGACCCAAGGAGCCCAGAATGAACGACAACTCCTTATTTTTGGACCCTTCCATTTTCACTGATCAGAGGTGTTTTATCTAGTGGCATTAAAACAAATGGGTCGCACCTTTAACTCTCAAAAATGCACATGGTCTCTCCTCTCTCTCCCTCCCGACTCTAATGTTACCTTGCCTTATCTAGCTTAAAAACTTGAAGACCTACACTCGAAAGAAAACAGAGAGATGGCATCGTTGGCTCAGCAATTTGCAGGCCTAATATGCCCACCAATATCATCTTCAAGACTAACAGAAATAGCAGCAACATTCTCAAAGCCAAAGAGGGCTGCTAACTCTGTTGTAACAGCAAAAGCAGCGGCAATATCAAATGTACAGACCAAAGAGAGGCACAAACTTAAAGAACTCTTTGAAGAAGCTTATGAACGGTGTCGTACTGCTCCTCTGGAAGGAGTTTCTTTTACACTTGAAGATTTTCATGCTGCGCTTGATACTTATGACTTCAATTCTGAGATCGGCACAAGAGTCAGTAGCACAACCTGACTTCCTTCTATTTATTTTGTGAATTTTTCCTTTTTGTTGGTTCTGACATGGATGACTGAAAATGGGATGTTTTTGCTTGGTGGGTTTATGCATGAATGAGGAAATTTATGTGAATTATGTGGGATTGTGGAATTATGGGCACCAAGAAAAATTGAAGCTTTCTTCTTTCAAATTCAGGGGAAAATGAAAATGGTTACAAGTTAGTTCTTAATTACGTTGGAAACGAGTGAACGATTTTTTGTAATCAATTAAGTGTTTGATGGTTAATCTTTCTTTGTATTTATTGTTGTTTTCTATATGTGTGTTCTTTTTCTTCCTAATAGTATCGGCAATATGCTTTGTCTATACGAATTTTGAAGGTAATTAAAAACAATCATATGGGAACTCCCATAAGACCCAAATGAAAAATGAAGTGAAATCTAGGCAATTATTTGATGTCTGACGGATAGTATTTTGATTTCCATTGTGCATGTGTTTTTTACAATCAGGTTAAGGGGACAGTTTTTATGACTGATAACAATGGGGCATTTGTTGACATTACTGCAAAATCTTCTGCATATTTACCAGTGCAAGAGGCAAGCATTCACAAAATAAAACGCGTGGAAGAAGCTGGTATAGTTCCTGGGATGAGAGAGGAGTTTGTTATCATTGGTGAAAATGAAGCTGATGATAGCTTAATCTTGAGCTTGAGGTCAATCCAGTATGAACTTGCCTGGGAACGGTGTAGGCAGCTTCAAGCTGAGGATGCCATTGTGAAGGGTAAGGTGGGTATTTATGCTCCTGACATTAATTATATCTATACTTGTACAAATACTGCATATCCTCCATTTTCATACGGAATGTTATTATTATGTATCTGGTCCAGTACTTTTAATTGGCTGGTGGTCAGGTGCAAAATTTTAGTTGTCATTTTAGTGCTTGCAGGTTAATCAATTTTTTGTTACTTATTTGCAGTGTGATTGCATGGTTAACTGTGGAATCTTTTCTTATCAATTTTTGTTTCCTAATCACCTGCTTTTAGGCCTTTCTTAATAGCATGTGTGGTGTTTAAATCACAAATAAATTATTTTATTTTCAAAACTTTGAATAATGGAATGTGTATATAGGTTGTTGGTGGAAACAGAGGTGGAGTAGTTGCAGTTGTTGAAGGCCTTCGAGGATTCGTCCCTTTCTCACAGATATCATCAGTTTAGTTCTTGAACCAGGCTTGCCATATTGTCTGACTTTGCTTTCAGTCAATTCCAAATTCTCATCTTTCCTTGTTTTTGTACCAGAAATCATCTGCAGAAGAACTTCTTGATAAAGAGCTTCCCCTGAAATTTGTTGACATTGATGAGGAGCAGTCTAGACTTGTTCTCAGTAATCGCAAGGCCATGGCTGACAGTCAAGCACAGCTAGGTATTGGATCGGTGGTCACTGGAACCGTTCAGAGCCTCAAACCATATGGTGCCTTCATTGATATTGGTGGAATCAATGGCCTTCTTCATGTCAGTCAGATTAGTCATGATCGTGTCTCTGATATTTCAACAGTTCTTCAACCTGGTGATACTCTGAAGGTTGGTTACTTGCTGCCATATTACAAAGAAGGTATTCTCTGTCCCTTTTCATATATCTAAACCATATTATGTTATGCAGGTGATGATTCTAAGCCATGACCGTGAGAGAGGCCGAGTAAGTCTTTCTACCAAAAAATTGGAACCTACTCCTGGTGATATGATTCGCAATCCAAAACTTGTCTTTGAAAAGGTAATTCTTGGATATTGTCATTAACCTTCCTTATTGTCAAATGTTTTGGATCACATAATAGAAAGCTAGATGTTTTATGCTGTAGTATGATCACTTTTTTGTCCTTCAACAGGAGAGGTATAGAAGATGCTAGAAATTATTTCATCCTTTCTCTAACATGCGTTGTATTCATATCTTTGTATTGTATTAATAGGCTGAGGAGATGGCCCGGACATTCAGGCAGAGAATTGCCCAGGCAGAGGCTATGGCTCGTGCTGACATGCTGAGATTCCAGCCTGAGGTACTTCAGTCATTTTCTCTGAAACTAAAGGATTTCATGAAGGCGAACAGAACGTTGTTTTCATTTCTCCCTGTCATGTAAAATTAGATAGGAGCAAACTTAATTTTTTTTTTAACGTGAATGAATTTGAGCAATAGCTTGTGTTTTGAATGGTGATCATTATGAACCTCATTTAAACTAATTAAACTTATAGAATAATTTACATTTTTTCAATAATAGAATAAGGTCAGTTGTGATGATATGCATTAGACAAGACGCTTGTTCCTTTTCACTTACTTGGTCTGCTGGTGTTGGATGGTACTTATCTAAGGAGACGTTTAATGCCTAAAAGAAAAAAACGTTCTGATTTACTAGTTTCTTTTTTCTTATTTGGCATCTAAAGTTACCTGAATGTGTATTTAATTTCCATTATTTGAAAATGTTTATGTGGATATCTAGGCATATCTGAATTAGCTGGATTAACCTAATTGTATCTGTCTGTACAGAGTGGACTAACTCTCAGCTCCGGTGGGATCTTGGGTCCGAATATTTCAGACTTGCCTGCAGAAGGTTTAGACTTTAGTGATGTCCCCCCTGCTGATGAGTCTGATGGCCATGGTACACCAGAGGAAGAATCCGATTGAGTTTTAAGCTTCCTGCTTTTCTAATTTTTTGCCTTTCTTTGTGTAAAATATTTGTTCAAACGGCAACCCTTCTACAAATGAGTTACGAGGCCGCCTTCTGTTCAATTCGGTGTTGTTTTAATGTACAAGTATCATATGTGCTCGACAGTGCGGGCAGCAATAGGATTTTGAGTCTTCAATTTAATAGAGCCCAATTACGTAAAAGTTAAAACCCCTAAAAAACATCTTCAGATAGGTTTAAACAATTGTCATTTTCACTCGAGCCAAATAATGAGAACAAAACTCCTTACTGGTATCGTCTGCCTTGCCATTTCCAGCAGGTGAACGTTCCAATTTTGAAGAAATTAGAAGTCACAATATTTTAAGTTGAAAACCTATTTCCAAGTAAAATTTGGCGCTCGTATGATGCATTAACGAGAAAAAATCACCTTGTACAAAATGGAAATTTCGTTCCTGTAACGGCCATACTGAATTTCCCCCCCACATATCTAAAAAGGATATCGTCGTGGGCATGAGGCTTTTACAAACTCCCAACCGGAGGCTTCCTTTCTAACTTTCACCTTCGTTGTTTTTCTTACCTTTGTTCTGCTTCTGCTTCAATTGTGCAAGTCCTGCAGCAGTGAACTTTGCATTGCCAACAATTGCAGCTACTAGCTCAGGATCTGTACATGCTTTCATCAATTCTTTCTCTGTACCAGTTGCTTCTGGCATGTGGCTAAATAAGTTTTTGGCAGTTTTTGCAGCTAGAAAAACATAGAATCCATAGATTAGTCAAATTTCTACGAATTAAAAGCAGAACACGCATAAAATCCAAATTGCAAGGGGAAAAGAAAACCTAGAAGCAAGGTTCACCCCAAACCCCCCTAACCAGACAAATATAGCAGCTACAATAGCTCCCCATTGACGGGTAAATATGAGAAAAAGAGATACCTTTTCCTTTTTTTACAGTTCCAGGAATAACCTTCACGTGGTATTTGTATGACTGCACGACACAGACAGGCACGGCATATAAGAGAATATCGGTAGGCAGTGGATTCCCAGTCCAAGTCATTTAACTTCTCTTTCTCTTTTTCGCCAATCTCATGAATATCCTCCTCCATGGCCAACTTGTCCGTCTCAGAGGTGGAATCAACCAAGCCCACACCAGGTTTATCTATAGCACCATTTGCACGTCTATTTGAACTGTCATCAGAATGTTCTGGTCAATCTCGAGATAGGTGATCTCGCTTTTTACATTTGTAACATACTTTTGGAGTATCTTCAGGACCAGCCAGATTGAAACAGCACAAAAAATCACAATTTAATATGTTCTCCCTAAAATGGGATTCTTCATAAGCATAATCAAGAGAGCATTTGTGGAAACACAAATGATCGAGTACTTTGATAATGGATGTAGCATTAAAAAAAATCTGGCATTGCCAAATTACCACTGAAAGTTTAGAGAACATACTGATAACAGGTATCTTCCCTTTGTCAGTAGCTTCATTTCCATTTTGAATCTCTCCATTCTTGCTTGTATTTCCAGCAGACTGAAAAATCATATGCATGGACAGTTTCAAAGTGCTAGCTGATAAAGAAATGATACCGCGACCACATGCGATATTGCCATTCCTAAGACGAAAATACTCTCGCTGGACAGTTTGAAATCTCCTGCTTTATGGAGAGATGTAATTCTATTGATAGATCACAATTACATCCTATTACATTTAAAACGACCATGCTAATTTAGTTAAAATGCTGTGTGTATATAGCATAGTTAATTTGAAGAAATTTCACTGTGTTGAATTTCAGTCTCTTCGACAAGTCAATGGTCATGGAGAGGTGGGATCCAAAGTTATTATCTCTTCTACGAAAGAAAAGGATGGTACTAAATGCCATGCTTCAGCCCCAGAAAAGTTCCACTGTTATATTATTTCTTGATCTTTTCAAAGATGTAGCAAAATGTTTATGACAGCAAAATCTGGTGTCTAAACACACACAGTTTTGCGTGCCATGGTTGAAAAATATTTGAACTGGGAGCTAAAAAATATAAGTAGATTAAGTCATAGTGCTCACAGCCAGTAAAGCCATCCAAATGCTCCTCTCTTCCTCATCCTGATTGCCATACTTCTCCTTCATCTGTGAGGCATTCTCCTTGATTTAATTTGAGAGGAGGTACAGGTTGTTCAGGCCTGTGGTTTTTTTTCACAGTACTAGAAGCTCCAGATCTGCATGGACATACCTGTTCCACAGTTTCAATGAATATCACTACAGCATTTACTTAATTGCAGATTTCGTGTCAGAAAGAGATCTTACTATCTGAATGTTGCTAAGGATCAACTCAACTTCCAAGTAAAGCACTAAATAATATTTCTTGAGTTGACAATCTGAAGATTACAGTAAAAGACTTACGAATCTCCTTTTGACATATAACGCTTGATTGTCATCTCATTTTGCTGAGCATCACGCCTGCTAATAACCAAATAGTTCCAAGTGCTGATGAACCAGTTAAATTTCTCAAGCCAGTGAACCTTATGCATGTGTGATATAGTGGCAACAGAGTTTTCCTGCATTCACCACCAGCATAGGCATGTAAACAACAAAATTCAGAAGACAGAATATCCCAGCTTATGATAACAATTAAAATACAAGTAGCACGTTCATAGGTGATCAATGATAAATAAAGCAAACCTCATGCACATACAAGCATGCACGCAGTATTCAGAAATAAATGGTCTTACAGTACGCTTGGCGATCAGTATACACCCTATTAATGCTTGTATAAAACAATGTAAGCCTATCAAGTTTTACCCAGCGACATGATATCCCTCAGAATATTTAAGCTGCACATCACACTTAATGCTAATGCTATTAAATTTTGAAGTTTTTAAATACATAAAATGCAGAGCTTCTTGTAAGCACAAGACCTATATGCTATTTAATAGTTAGCAAAGTAGGCCAGAATCCCGTATATTCACAATTTAAATCTACCTGAGAAAGCTGGAGATGGGTCTTTTTCTCAGCCGCTTTAAAAGCTTTTTTATGTGCGGCAAAAGTTTTTTCCTGCTTGCACTCCTGCTTTTTCTTCAGTTCATACCACCTCTGAGCATTGGCATGTGCTGAAAGTGCTAAAACAACTTCTATCTGAAAGTGGAAATAGACTAAATCAACAGATGACATAGCTCAAATCCAACGTCTAAACTGAATAATCACGTACATGAACTGAGATTAGCAACAAAAGGTCGACACTGTGAAAGACAGTTTCATGATTCACTCTTAGCAGGTGTGCTTAAATTACATTAGTCATAATTTGTACAGAAGTAACACCTTATACACTGGAAGTGTCTTTACATCATCATCCATTTCATCGATGTTTTTGCTATTAGCAATGCCATGCAGTTCTTTTCAAAATGGAGCTTGTCAATTAAGCCAGCAATAGGGTTTCCTGCCTTCTTCTCATCCTTCACCATCCGAGCAAGATCCTCCCAACCTATTCCCTTTGCAAGAGCTACAGGAACAGCTAATATAGCCGAATCAACACCTTGTAAGTTGTGTTCTATAAATTCTGCCATTTTGACACAACGGTTAACTTCTTTCCTCGGTGTTTCTACACGATTTTCCAGCACAGAATTGGAACCCAAAGAATGAGGATATGATAATAATTACAAAATATAGATAAAATTAAATCCAACATTGATAATCCATGACAGTTAACTGATATAACATAAAGCCAATGAGGCAATAAATAATGACGGTCCAAGTTTGTGTTTTGTATGCACATCCAGAAACAATAGAAAGCCAATTCAACTAAACACATAGCTTGCCTCCATAAATAACTGCAGCAAACCATCAATTAAATGGATTGGCGTAACGAACTCGTACGTAAGAAGCCAAGTCTAATCTCACAAGAGTTGAATAAAGAGCGCATATATTAAGTACGTCCTCCTCAGAACCATCTTCATCTTATTGATTTTTTTCTCTCTTAATTTTGTTTAAGTGTCAAAAGGGATACTGATCTTGGCAGGCAATCCAATCTGTCCCCCTTCAAATTTGCGTCTTGACCATCTCCCTCCTGTTATGACTTGTGAGAAAAAGCACTCAGACTTGGCCAGTTCAGTGAAAAGGGAAGGAATGAAAGCCAAAAAAACAATGAGCTCGGAGATTAATTTGTACAGCGAATCTGTAAAGCATCGCATAAGCAGAACTAATTTATTTTAAATCAGACTTCCTCTTTGAGAAATCAAAGTTTCTATCTGAATTATGATATTCTAGCCAAACACAATGACTACGTCCCTGATCATCTACAGATAATTACACAAGTACAATACAATCGATGGAAAGAAGTAGAAGTGTATTCAACTTACATAAGAGTACAATACATAATCGACTACGTCCCTGATCATCTAGACACGAAAGCTTTTGCGGGACCTGGTCGAGAAAGAGTCTTCTCTTTTTACATAATGAGAAGCAATTCTTTCAACTTACAGTCTACAAATCGTATCCGTGGACAGGACCCACCTGTGGAAGCTCCAGCATGAGTGAGTTTAGCCAAACTCGATATATACTGCAGGGGTATCCACATATGTACACATGAACCCCATTAGGGGATTTTCCATTAAATGAATCTAAAGGCTATTCTATTCTTATTTCTTGTCTTCAGTTTTTTCTCCTACAATCACCTGTCTCCAGCAAAGCTGTGCTGGCCCTTGGTACTCCAGTGTATTAATGGATGTTTGCAGGAGCAACATCACGTGTATTATGTTTTCTCCCCTTGGTTTTATCAAAACACAACTCATCAGCTCAAATCGAAACCAGCATCCGCATTTATAGAATATAGCAATTTCGTTGCTAGCTGCTCTTTGCTGTGTCACAAACATGAGAAGGTTGATTAAGCAAGTAAACAATTAGCTGAGTACTTGACAAAACCTTTATATATGCACCAAGAAACAAAAATGAATAGAATAAAGTAAACATCAGATTAGCGGATCCTATTTCAGGGACAAACCTTCTATAAGGTGGAAGCTTTAGAAGATTCATGCAAGTAGCTGATGTCGGCAACCGGTCAAGAGCTTCCTCAGAAGCAGTACCCCCGGCCCTGAAGAAAAAGTTAAATAATTGTAGAAATCAATTTATATTAAAAAAGTGAAAACAAACAAAATAAGTAGTAAAAATCTTGACACGCATCAACAAAGAGGCTCACACAAACTTCAAAATCTGCTTCTCCTAATTACATTTAGTACAGCTCTTACCTCTGTATACAAAACAAGGGTTCCAGATACTTGAATCCAAGCAAGGGTCCTCGAGAGCAACCGGTCACAAACCTATAGAAGTTGTTTTCTATCATTTTGGTCGTATGTTCTCAAGCTGACTGAGAATTGAGAATAGAGGTGGCAAAATACAAAAAAGAAGAAGAAGAAGAAGAAGAAGAAGAAGAAGAAGAAGCTCACTTCAGAAATTTCTTTTGGTTTTCCAATGAAAAACCTTTCATAACTTCCCAGAACATCTCAATAACATAATGCTCCTGTGGAGGGGGAAAAAAACAGATTAATTAAGTAGCTTTTAATTGCAAGAAAATAGACATAAAGGTGGGCTTAATCATTCACTTAGGTATAGTTTAAATGCCTTGGTAGCCATGAAGTCATCAGAGCATGAACATATGTCCCATAACAAATGACCATTTATTCCAAAATCCAGAGAACCACCTCACATAGGGCCACAACAGCAGCTAAATTTGGAACAAGATTCAGAATCTTAATCAATGCAAAGTATTTTTCTAGGAAAACAGCAAAGGTATTATATCTCCATCATATGTGAACTGCACATGAAGGAAAAATACAATTCCAAATAAGAATTGAAATTTACTGAAGCCAATTCTCAACCACTAAATTAACTCTAAAGATAATATGCTGAGACCCTAGGTTGGGCTCTGGATTAAAGTCTCAAAAATACATACATGCATGCACGATTATGAACGGTGAGAGGATGGCGTGTTGGCAGGTGAGTAGGATTAGTTTCACCTTGTTTATAGTGGGACTTTGTTGTCGGGGAGAAATTGTGAGCTTAATTGAGGTTCTTTGAATTAAATCATTTGGTTGCATTTTTTTCATAATTTTTAAGAGAGCAGTTGTTAAGTGTAAGGTTTTCTCTTTTTTTCTCTCTTCTTGCATACTTTAGTTTGTCTGTAATAAATAATACATATAAGAAGCTGCAATAGAAAATTAAGGATACTCATATTTTTCCAACTAGAACTTTACAATTAAGACAAACAAAATTAACTTACGCTATGATAACCACCCGCATAATTGGTATGACTGCGCAGGTCATCAATATCCAAGCTGTCAAGTGAACCTGATATCAGGAGCTGTAAACAAATAGTAGCTACGTCAAATAAAGGAGGGAATAAGGGATTGAGAGATATTTTAAGTTTACACACAAGGCTGATGATTCTTTAGTGTATAATTTTTCTACTGATGTTAAATATGAGATTAGCAATGCAAGGTATCCATCTCATGCAAAGCTAGCATGATTTGTTCATAAGAATCTGGGTGAGAATACCTGAAGTTCATGCTCGTTAAACATATCAATCCATTCTTTCTTTATAAGCTGCTGAAAGCCCCTCATGAAATGAGAACTTTGCAAACGTATCTGAAAGTGATATTACTACGATGATTAGATGACAACATTGCGTGAACTAGATGAACTACTAATGAAATGCTGGAATACCTGATAATTCAGACGATAATTAGATACAAGATGGGTAAAAGGAATAACATTGTCATTAGTAACACGTTGGTTTCGTCCCCCAGGAAGCAGATCTTCTTCTGTTTGCTCGCCATATTCATTATTTACAATGACAAAGTAGAGCTCCAAGTCAGAAATATCACCTTGATAACGCTGCAGTTAAGATAAATGCAAGTAAAGAAAAAGGTGAGAACCTAAAATCAAAAGAACCAATGAGAATCCGAGAGGATGTCATACAGATGGAGATTCTCTCTTTTTTTTTCCCGCATCAGTTGAAAGTTCCATTCCAACACCAAAAGGACGAGAAAGAAGGAAATATATACTTCAGTGCCTACAGAAAATGAAACTAGAATCACATAATCTTAACCCCCCCTACATGGACATGCCTGCCTGCTTCTGAAAAGGATAAGGAAAAATATAATTTACTCCCTACAGAAAATTGAACTAGCACCATATAATCTAAACCCTCTAGATGGGCATGCCTGCTTGTAAATGGCCTCTATGACAAAGTAAAAGCTATTTCATTCCCCAAGACCATGACCCCATTCTGGTCCTATTTCTGACACCAAAAGTATGGAAGTCAGGTGGTCAACTGATAGGAGCAATTACTCTTTTTGGGACAGACAGGAATAAAAGCTATAACAGCTGATCAATAGCAAAAACCATTTGCATAAAGACTTATCCAGCTCATGAAAATGAACTACTATGTTCTGTATTTGGCTAAGCAATTCAAATGAATAAAACACTATTTCAATCCCGTAAGACATATCCCATAGACATATAACATTATGATGGATCCCCCCAAAATAGAGTTAATTCAAACTTTCTACTTTAGTTGCCACAGTTTCTCCATTTTTAACAGCAGCTCATTTCAAGGGGATTTATTTGTACCTCGAGCACAATTATAGATGAATTTTCAGTTTCCTGCTTGCTAAAGAATCAGTGCAAACAGAAGTTTCTTGTTTAGCTGACAAGACAGTAGCATTTACTGAAGCATTCATGGTCAGTGGGAAGACAATAACAATATTACCTTCAGGAAAATAAGGTGGCGATATAATTCTGGATCCAGTGAAGGCAAGTCATTCAAATAGTTGTACCTGATCAACCAACAAAACTCGTAAATAAATACTGAAATTGAGCTAGAGATAGTACATGGTAACGAAAAACCAAATAGGTGAAATTGTCAAAATTAGTTTCTATTTCCTAAACTAAAATAATATGAACTTGCACAGATAGTTCAAAATTAATTATTCCTAAGGTATCTGCTTTGCAAAAAATACATACATATACAGTGGCAGATCCAGAATTTTTGTAGCGGGGTCATTTAATAGCTCTTAATCATATTGCAAAAATAATTTTATGTAACTATTATAATAATATTTTAAAAAAAAATTGTATACTAAATTAATTCAAAACTAAATAAATATATTAAAACAAGTTTAATTTAGAAATAATTTCTTTTAAAAACTTTCAAATATAAGGAAAAGAAAAGGTAGATATAAAAGCAATGAATCAATAAATAATGACATTTTTTATTAGAAAAACACTTCCATACCATACATTTTCCAAACAATTAAAAATTTTAAATGATTAAATTTGATTTAGCTTTTCGAAAGAATATAAAATGAGGTGTGAATATTGGAGAAGAAACAATTAAGAACTATAATACAAATATGAGTCTACTACAAATATCAATCCCTATTTCTCTCAACCATTTCCTATGTGAACTCTTTTATTCCTAACATAACATGCTTTCAAAATAATTTCCTTTTTTTCTTCTTTACCTGTACAAGGTAATTATAATTACAAATTTGGCCCTCCTCTTTAATTGTTTTTTACTTTTGGCATTATTTAATGGGGTCATTTTAGGAAAACAACTATATAATTTTATATCCAACATATATTATTACCATTTTAAAAAAACTGAGTAGGGTCAATTGACCCAGCTAATTAAACTATGGATCCGCCACTTTGTATATAAAGCATGGAATTCGAAGGTAGCAGCCATGAAAAATTAAAAAGGTCCAAAAACAACTACAATTTAGCGGGTATAGCATTGAAAACTTACTTCTGTTTTAATTTGCTTAGGAAGAATGTTGCAAAAGGTATATCAACAAGAATACCTTCGAACATAGCCTGCACAGAGAAGAGTAACAGGGAACCGGATAAGGATACATAATTAGATCCTTCATATTGAGGAGACAAGAGACAAAGGACAAAGACCAATAGGGATTTCAGTATTAAACCCTGGAAAGGCTCTTTGTGTGGGACATAAAGACATTGAACAAGAAATAAAACTAAGATAAGTGGAATGCTTTTTGCAATCGGTGGCATGTTGCAAGCTTCAATGCATGATCAAACTTATATAAGCCAATGAACAGTAGCTCAACTGGCAGTGGAGTTCCCCCTCTCATTAAGAGGTCTCGAGTTCAAGCCTCTACTTTGTAACAAAAAAATACTTATATAAGAGAAGGGAATTCCACAATCTTCTGTACAAATTAAGAGGGTTGCAAAGCTGTCTGCAATAAAACAACAGTAATCGTGCATGAGAGCTCCAACTTAAAATCTAATTTATATGTCCATTCCACGTAAATTAGCAAACATAAAATTACCAGCATAATGACCTAATGGTGGAAAAGAAATTTTAATTTTTTCAGACATTTAAGACTCCAAAGGTCCCATCAGCAACTCAAAAGGCCCTGTTCCAGTTATTTGGTGTGAACTATCTGAAAATAGTTAGGTTAATCATTCCTCTCTAGTACTATGATACCCATTTTAGGTGAATATATCTTTCACCATTTTATCTCGTGTAAGATATGACCATGACATTTGGTTAAAAAAGAATATAAAACAAAATCACAATCACAATATTTTAGCAAATGATAAGATATAATACTACAAAATCAATTCAAAAACACTTTCGTGCACAAAAACATTTATGTATATTACATTAAAAATGTTGGTATTATTCTTATTCAAGATATATCAAATTCAATAACCTGAGGTGGACAATCAAAGATTGAACATGAAAAAGTGCAGGCCCGTGTTGCTATAACATGCAAATCTTCAGATGCCAGAAGTAAGATTTAGTTTATGTTAGGCACATGCTGTTCTATAGGTTTTCATATGCATTAAAAGACAAAGCAATTGACCTTGAAGCTCCAAACCATGCAATCAACACCATTAAATATTATGTGATGAATCGGTTGAATGAGAGAACAAATCAAACCTTTGCAAGAAGAGTTCCAAGGAAATGAAAAAACTGGAGATGTTGTTCATGTATCATTCCTGATCCAGGATTGGGGTAGAGTAGGTGATCAGATGTTTCCTGAATGTACAATGCCAAGCAGACAGTCACAAAACATCAGATAGAAGGTACAACAACATAAATTAAAGCAAGAAAGAAGAAGACAAGGAAAGTGCTTTTGCTGATATGTAACACATGAAACATGCATGCATAAAAACAGCAGCCATCAAAAGATTCAAAATGTTGCAATATATCCCAATATTATTTAAGAGACCTCATATAAAATTTATATATGTTGTAAGTCATAACACAGCTTTATACATGGGTGAATATCTTTGTACTCCTGGGTGTATGCTTTGATTCAACTCATGCAAGTTCACACAGACTTGTTTAGCTTTCAACTTGAAGCATGTAAATGCATGGATGTCACAGAACATAAATTTATCACCTTAAACAACCCGTATTGCACATCGAAGGCAGCTCGAGTAATGTTCTCCATGAAATCTTTAAAAATGCCACCACCATCAATGCCAGCTTCCTCAACTCCAAACTCATTAATAAATGATACACGAATCTGTAGGTGAACAACCAAACATGATTACTCTAGTGTCATATTCTGATTGAAAATATTTGTTTTTGGAAATTAATGTGTAAAACAAATGAATTACCAATCCTCGAAGATCCTCCTCAGACAATGCACTCATCTGATTATAAGCATCTTCCAAAATATGGTCCCGTCGTATTCTGAATCTGTTTCTCGTGAAAACACCATGGGATCCTTGTCTTTGCCTAATGGCCAATAATTGTGACTGGAAGACAAATTTATATAAATAACTACACTGACACTTTATTCCTCACAGCTTCACATTCTTTTGAGTGCAACTTTGTGACGACTTACATTGAATATTTTTACTCTGCTTGTAAAAGGTACCAAAAAAGGAGCCCGTTTCATAATGTCATTTGCCTTGGTTCCATCTATTATAGCCTGAAAAGGGAAAATGGGCAAAATCAACATCATAACAGCTAGGTTCCAGGAACCTGAAGATTACATTTGAGATAAAATACTACCTGAGAAATGAATGAATCATCAACGCCATCAGCATGGAAATCGCTGGGTGGTGCAAATTGTCGTCTGTTATTCCAATCTTGCAACTACAATAATATTCCATTAAAAATTTAAAAAAAAAAACAAAAAAACTAAAGGAACAATATCTCCTGCAAAAAAACAAAAAAACTAAAGGAACAATATCTCCTGCATATTGCTAGCATAGTCTAAGCAAAATACAAGTGAATATTCTATCAAACCAAAAACATTTACAGAATCTACAGTGACTAGATTAGCGATTAAAACAACAAATTGCAATAGGATGACCTGCAAGTAAGACTTTGAGTAATTCAGATTAAAAAAATTCAACAGATTAAGAATTACCTGAGAGAGGAGTTCAGAGGCTACAAGACTAACTCTCTGTTTAATAGATTCAACAGGGTTCCCATTATAAGCAGAAGTGTTTTTAACAAGTTTAACTGAATTACTGTGTGCTGTAGGATTCACCCACAGGAGCTGCCATAGGGCCTGCAGAAAATAGAAAATGAAGAAACAGAAGTTGGAGTTATACGCATTTACATTAGAAAGCAGCAACACATGTAAGAACAAGGTGGCTGGATACAGAAAGCCTCCAGTTCAAGTCTACATTTTACAGCTTGTTGATCTAAAATTCATCAATGATAAGTCACCTGTCTCAAAATAACAATTAGACACCGAACATCCTTCAATGACAATGGCTTCTCCTGCTCATAAAACTCCTCATTGCCAACTAACATAAGCATGTACCTGGCAAACCATGAAGACAATTAAGAGTAGAAATATTTGCTTCTTCAAGAAGCAAGGGGAAGGGCAACAAACAACTAACGTGACCAGATACAGCCACACATTAATCTAGAATATAAAAGGGATATATAAAACCAAAAGGAAAAAAACAGAATAACATGTCACCACAAGAAGGAAATGAAACCACCAAAGGGAGAGAGAGAGGCTGACTTGTATACAGGACAAAAAACAGACAGAGGTAACAGCCAGCCAGGTACATCTCCTGGCAGATATGACAACTGCTCAGGCAAGGATGGCCACTTCTTATTCTCATGACACTGCTTCATAAAATTCCAAAGCACTCGAACAAGTTCAGTTCTAAACGCCAATACAGTCATCATTCGGTCGACTGGCAAGGTGTTGAAAGCAACATGCAAAAAGGCACAAACAGCACCAATAGCTGCAACCTCTTTGTCATCCAGTCCATGGTTTGAACCACTGACCATTGAAACCTCCCGAAATAAAACACTTGTCTGCTTGAAAACAAAGTCAAAAAAGTTGCTAGTTTTTTTAATTCTAAAAGGTCAAGATTGCTTTCACTATTATAGATAGGCCAATTTAATGTCAAGCTGATACAAAAAAAGCATGTTACATACCAATTGCAAGAGAAAGCGGGAATGCATAGCATGGGCTATCTGTTGTTCCAAATCCTTGTTTAAAACTATTTCCATTTCATCAGGCAAAGCCATATCATCCTCATCCATAGTGGAACCTGAAGTTTACCAATTACATGTATACACTCAGATCAAGCAGATCAAAAGACAGTAATTCAGCTTCCACAAGGTTATTGAACGAATGGAAGATTATGCAAAGGATTATGGTATAAGTAAGAATTTCCAGTTAGAGAAAATCCACAACAGGCACTTATCAAGGAAAGAAATAAATTTGATATATCATGAAGAGTGCATACTTTGTCTAATTTCCAGACTTGACGATTTTATAGGAGGAAGTGCCTCTAACAAGAATGTTGTAACAGCAGCAAGGTCCATAGCCTAATTGAAATAAACAAGAAAGAAAATTAGTTTCAGAATCCACAAAAGTTGAATCAAAATTTCCCAGCTGTAACCACATTTGGCAAGTTGGATAAGAAAGATAACAACAATTATTCTCTTTTAATCCTAAGGGAAAATGATGAGAAAGATCTAAACTGTCAGTCAAGAAAAGAAAGTTACAGATTTTCATAATTTGCAATACTTTAACTTCCCCAAAACTAAAATAAGTTAAAGTGGTCATCACCATATATCATTTCCAGAATTTGTAAAGGAAGCAAAAGGAAAAAGTTCACAAATCTCCAATGGTGAAAAGAAAAAAACATAGGTCACAAAGGAAGTGATAGAAATCTGCAAACCAGACATTTAAACATACATGAAACAGCAGAGAAAAGATTTAGAGAGTATTCATGTGTAGTTGTCAAAAAAAGAATTTCAAATCTTACTTAAGGAAAATTTATGGATTGCTTAACAGCTGAATCAAAACCACAACGGGTGAGGTCTCAGGCAGCGTGGTGATCCACATGGATAAAATTAAGCGTTTAAGCACAAAATCAAGCTAATAATGTGTCAGTATGGTCTGGTTTTGTATTTCAAGTCATATCAATGCTGTCAAAACAGCAAGTCATAGGTTCTTAAGGTCAAGTATGAAAGACTCCTCACGCAATGGTAATCCATCAATATCTTTCTTCAGAAGTCTTAGATTCATATAATTTTGGTAGATAACCAGCCTCCTTTTCCCATAATGTTTCAAAATCTTTTGCCTAACAAACACGATCCTTAAACATACAACCTATAGTTTATATTTTGAAGGCAGCTAGTAGTTTTGCATCTTGCAAAGAGGGAAAAGAAGTTATATATCAACAAATAATATATTAATCCATACAGATGTATTGTATTCTTTTTGTGTGTGTGTGTGTGTTTATACAATAACACAATTATCTACTATGATTTATCATGAATTCCTTACCATCTCAAAGGAACAGTCAGCATTGGACAAAGCAGCTCCTGCAGTTTCTACCGTATTTCCTAGGAGACAGGCATAACCAGGACATTCCACAGAAACATCACTGGGCAGGACATAGGCATTCCGCACACATTGTGCCATCTGATGAATGTAATGTTGGCTCAGCCCCCGAGTTGCAAAAACCTGGAAGGAAAAGGTCACTTATGCAACAATCTTAAGAAACAATAAGCAGTCCAAACAACAATTACATGATTTTCAGCTCAGCTCAGAAGAAAACAAGTAGGAAAAAATTGCATATCCCATTCAACAAGATCAATAAAATAAAAGAAACAGTCTGCTGCATTTTTTTTCCATGACAAGTAATGCCACAGTTGTCTATATTGCATAGAATTTTAACAAAAAACGAAGGCAATTAATTCCACCAGAAGAAACATTAAAACAAAATACCTCTTTTAAACTAGGAAAAAGTCTCCATAATAAAGGGATTGTTAGCATCTGAGAAGAGAAACTCCATTGCGGATTAATGTTGGGGCAAATACAAGGATGCTGACCAATGTGAGATATCATAAGGGCAAGAATACGCTCCAATGGAGATGCATTTCTAGTGGAATTGTCACTCTTCGTATTCTCCTGCACATTATTAAGGAAAACCACATGCAGTAATCTGTAACTACTTCAGAATAGGGTGAGCATAATTACCAGACAGATTTTAAGCAGCACAGCAAAATCAGAAATAATAACCACCACAACTAATATGTGCATTTGTCAACTATAGCATCCTGAACTATGATAAATTCTTTTTTTATTACTGCACTATTTTTATTAAAAGGATCAATTCTTATAAAGGCAGATCACAAGCCCAAAAACACATGGTTATCATGTTAAGAAGGAAAAAAATGAAAAGTTGGAAACTTCACAGCATTCTCTATTCGCATTTTTCAGTTGATTTATCTCAGACCCTCTCTAGCTGTGTGTGTGGAGCCAAATTCCTGCACTTTTTTCATTCTTCTGCAGCAGTGATATTAAAAGGAAAATTAATGGAAGATAACATCTGATTTTTTGGGTTCCTAGGCAAAAGAATGGCTGAAAATAAAGTGCCCTTAGAGTGCAGCCATAAGCCATGTTACCAATACAGGAAACAAGACGATGATTCGGGGTATTCAAAGTTTATTTTACCTTACGAACTTATGGTCTTACTTCTTTTGCCTCATAGTAGTATGCTTTTGAAAGATATGTATCCATTATACATGCTATTCAAATCATGTTAATTTGGGAAAGTTTTTAGACTATGGTAGTTACAATATTATGACTCCAAGGTTACAAAATTTCAGATATGGAATTTGGTAGTGCATGTTTGCATGCAGACAATTTTGAGTAAGAAAACAGAAATGTAAGTTTATAATGGAAGTTAGTAGAAAGCTAATGGAAAGAAATGGCACATTATGCAGAATATACCTTCTAGCACAAAATCAAAAACCAAGAAAGCATTTGTAATAATTAGATGCATACCTTTCCTGTTAGGACAATTTCTCTAAATAGAGCGAATGCATTCCTTTGCAAGAGATAACCAACAACCTTGCAAGCCCATGGAAGTTTGGGATCGATCAGCAAAACTACAGCTTCCAGCAAGAGAGTTGCTGTTAGGCTTGAATCCCTGGGCACCATCACAAGATGATCCTTCAATTGTTTTCTGCTCCACAATCAAAATGCCAATAGGCATCATGTATCAGCAAGGTAGTTAAATTTTTTTTGTTAAAATTAAGGATAATGTTAAAAAATATTGTCTCAAAGAACAATTCTAAGAGAATGTACTGGCTATCAGACATCATAAGCACATGTCCATCAAAACCACAAAAGTTACGCAAAATGTAGATAAATCCTAAAAACAGCAAGCATGGACGTCACAAGTAATAATAGACATGCAAGGTCAATTGAAGCAAAAAAGCAATACAAAAACAGAGAGTAAAATCCAACATGTTAAAATAATATTTGCGCCAATAAAAATTCAAATACATAGCCATTGAAACTTGGCACACCCTATGCAAGTATAAATTGGGTCCATGCTGGGAGTTTTACCTCCAGACTAAGGAGATTTAATAGTGACATTCAGAATTCAATCGATGTAAGGTTAAAAACCAACAGATAAAATTTGTAATACAAGAGAAACATACACTTCTTTCCCCGCAGTTCATCAAGGTAACATTAGTATCTGTCTTATCTCCATAAACCAGCACAATGATCGATCCAATCATCATCCTTAAATTTGTAGTGCCATTCAGAATTCAATCGATGTAAAGTTAAAAAACAATAGATAAAAATTTGTACTACAAGAGAAACATACACTTCTATCACCACAGTTCATCAAGGTAATATTAGTATCTGTCTTATCTCCATAAACCAGCACAATGATCGATCCAATCATCATCCTTAAATTTCAGGATACAGCAAAGGAGGAAATCTTTGCTAAATAATGCCATTGTTTGCTTCTTCATAAAAGAAAACTGGGACAATGCCACTACATATTACACTATTCAATCTTGAATCAGCAAAAATTTAAGTCAGGAAAGAACTTTTGTTAGGGTCTGCATAATAGAGTGCCTAGAGCTATAATAGTCAAAATCATGACCAGGATATGACTACACATGGAAACAGAATCAAGAGACGACGCCTCTCATGCACTCAGAGTTTAGCACAAGCACGATAACAGGGAAAATATTGCATCCAACTAGCACCCAAATTCAGTAGAGCTGAAAGTTCAGCAGATTTCAGATATATTCAAACAGGTGTTCACAAAGCAAACCTATTTTGATAGATAGCCCAAATACAGGTAAATGCAAGTTGCTTGACCCTATAGTCCACCAAAGCATGCTTGGTTGAATAGTCCACACCAGCAAATAGGCTCACAATGTCCCCTGTTGAATAATGACAGATTGTTAATACAAACTGGTAAAATGCTGTGCTGCAAATGGAGTACATTGAGAGGGAAACTGAGAAATGCAGTGGAATTTCAATTACGAATTACTTGCACAAGTGAACCTAGTAAAATGAAACAAAGCAATCGAGTCCAAAATTAGGAACAAACAAAGACACCCAGCAATTTGCAACATAGACTGCACTTTATGTTTTTTCCTCCCTTCTTCATTTCTCATCAATGGGCCACTATAATTACTTATGCAAGTGGGATGAACCCTCAAACTCACCCTCAATCCCATCATTATGGAGAGAAGAGATGCCTTATGGCACCATAGCTGATAGCTCATTGTTCATGCTTCTTAACTATTACCACAACAGCACAGAGTTTGTTACAGGGCCACCCTAGAACATGCTTCTGATTAATAAAGTGGGCCCATCTAAGAACATCGATGGCAATCTTCACACCTGACCCAAACAAAAAGTTTCATAACCAATGATCTGCATTTGCTAAACAATGACATTGTTTGATTTTATTATGTTGAAAAATACAAATCTCCTAGAAGGCTTTTATTAAACAGTGACATCCTGATTTCTGAATGGTTTGTCACTGTTCATCAATGAAGGGAAGGATTTCACCCTGCAGATGACAATAAACCTCGTTAACAAAAAAAAAAAGGTTGGCCTTATGGCTTTTGTTATTTCTTTTACTGTTGTACTTAACTTCAGCTGTAAAGGGGGCTCAAACCCGTTGGCAATCTTCAGTAAAGGGGTGGGGTTAGGTTGGGTGGGTAGGGGGCTAGGTGCCTTCCCAAATAAACAAAGGGCTGGCAGAAAAATAGCTCGGTTGTATACTAGTCTCTCTGAGTGTAAAAAATGCTTGAATTAAAGCACTTTCTCACAAGTCTGTGTATCAGAGTTTCTCAGAAAAATGTAAAGGTTGGAACGAGTATGGTACAATCTAAAGCAGCATAATATCCCAAAATTATAATCCTTGTCTCCTTTTTCTGGAATTTAATATTTGCCATCCACTGTCAGGAGCAAATATTAAATTAATAAACTTTCCGCCACGGCCACTTTAGATTGTCATTTAAATGTCAAATTCAAAAGTGCTACAAATGTTGAAGGCTAAAATAAAATAGCAAAATATAATCACCATGTCAAGAATCGAAATGCAACAAATGCCAAATCCAGAGACATTCTTACATAGAGAAAGTACAACTCAAACAAGTTTGAATTTGTACACAAGGATATCTTATGATTGGACAAGCTTCCCTTGTTGATGACATTATGTTTTTTAGAAAATAAATAAATAAACATACATGTAAGGTTTCCATTTTAGAAGTTTTACAGTTATGGAAATACCACTATCTCGAACATTTTGCAGAAGCAATCGGCAAGTCTCCACAAGGATAGTGAAATCATCACTATTTTGTGCATTGAAGAAAAATAACAGCTGCCGGAGGAACTCTGAATCTGGACTGAAACAATGCCTGGATACACAAGACAATTTGGAGGAAGAATTTAGAATCTCAATCAAAAAGGGTATCACGCAGACTTCCACAATAAATTGTCACAGCTGCTATTAATAACATTAGGATGAGGACATTGCCGCGTTACCTGTCTACATTTTGGCAATACTTCCCATAGGTTCCAAAGAACTGCTCTCGAACCGTAGACTGTTCAGCCTCCACTGCCTTTCTCCCTCTAAACCATTTCTGTAGTTACTAATTAGTAAGCACTTTGCAACAAATGCATTACAAGTCCTAACAAATGCTTATATCAACTGAAAAAGCCACCACATGTGCTCTTTATTTAGATTAAAATTGACCTTGCAAAAGCTTTCTCGCTACAACATCTAACAGGACAAAGAAATCAAACAATCCATTTTCAATCAAACACAGATTGTAACTGACTTCGAGCAACTAAAGCAATGAAGTGACGAAAACCCTAATTCTCGTGATCCTTCCATCCCTAGTTTCTAAATCAACAAAATTCCATGCCTAAAACAGCACCGTTACGTGTAGAGCATATAGCATTCGCGTGAACAATCATGGCATTGAATTTAATGAACTAAAAAGAATACAAATTAACACGCGTAAATTACAATCAATTGAGGAAACAAAAATAATAATAATAGGAGCAAAAGCTCACTTGAATTTTGAGAGCAGCAGCATTCTGTTGCTTCACCCACAACCTACGATTCCGTTCCAATCTAGTTTGTTCAAGAAGCTTCTGCCTATCTCTTTCCTTCGAACTCCGACCTCCTAAATCCACTCGCTTCCGTGTCGATGGATCGCCGTTGAAAAACATCGTTTCTCTTCTGAGTCGAACTCTAATATCACCGGTTTTAAAACAATAGGGTTTAAAATAGATATTTAAGGAATTCGTCTTCAGTTTTACAAGGCTAGGAGAAGAAGAAGAGGAAGACTGGGAAACTTCGCATCATGAATAGAGTTTTTAAAGGTCCTTGAAAAGAAGGACATCGTACGTGTAAAGGAGCAGCCGACCAATTGCATGATTTTCCCTTTCCTTTTCTTTACCGCTGTAAATTCATCAATATTAAAATTCAACACTTGTGATTTAACAACATTATATTATTATAATTACACGTATACTAAACAAAAATGGTGTTTCCATGCAGCAATAATATAATTATAAATTTTACCAATTTTTTTATTGTAAAGTAAAAAAATTATAGTTTTTAAAGTTTTTTTTAGAAAACAAGTTTTTCTTAAATTTTTTCTCTTTATATTTGGAATTTTTATCATGGTCTATTTATCATTATTTTTATTTTTATTATTTTTTTAGTTTTTCCTTTTTATTCTTTGTATTATTCTTGGAAAAAAAATATTATTTTTTTATACTTTGAATATTTATCATTTTACACTTGATATATTTATATCTTTATTTTTGTTTCTATTTTTATTTTTTGAAAAAAAAAATTGAACAAAAATTCTTTGCACTTTTTTAAAAGAAAAATTATTATACAAAAACTAAATAAATTATTGTTGCAATTGCAACTTTGTTTTCATTATTCTGCTAGGTTAAAAATAAGCTTGAGGTCATCCGTGTTTTTATTAACACATATGATTTTTATTATGGTTTATTATATGTAAACATTGATTTTTTTATTCACGATTATATTTTTTATTCAATGTCAAAAAATACATTAATAATACCTACATATTAATTCTTTTGCGTTAGAAAAATAAATTAGTCGACTTACAGCGAAATAAGTTGAATTGACACGTTAACACTTTGTTTTTTGCATTTACTAGCATTGATGTTTCTCAGTGTATTTAATTAAATGCATGTATAAACCTTTTGATTTATAACTAGAATTTAAAAAAAAACATTTAAAAATCTTAAATATCTATTTTTTCCTGTTAAAAACAAATATTCAATTCATGGCAAAACACGAAAAATAACTAGTTTCTCAGTTACAAGTATTGCTAGTTTCATCAAAAAATTTCTTCCCTGTATCCCTTCATGGAAATCTTATAAACAGATTCGATGTAATTTTTTAGGTATTTATTTTGAGAAATCTTCAAGTAAATTAGCACTCTTCTTCACCAACATCACTTTTTACGGGTTTAAAATTATTCTGAACTTTTAAATGTTTTACAATATACTATCAATTACAGCAATATATTGGATTCTAATAATAGAAGGTGGATAATAGACAAGTAAATTTTTCTATCAGCTTTTTCTAGTTGTTTAACTTTGGTAAAAGTTATAGTTATAGCGGCAGACAAAGTCTACCTTTCTGAGAAATTAAATTAAATTGAAAATAAAAATAAAAAATATTAAAGGTGAAGGAGGAATTACTATAGCTTTAGATGGAGACAACCTCATTGTAATAGTGATTTAGAAAAATTGCTAGCTGCTTGAAAAAACTTTCAATTAGGTATTGAAGTAGAATTATCTTTTTACTTTAACACAATTGTTCTTAATAATTTGTGCAGCGATAAATTGATAAATTTATTTTTTACACAATAAAAATACTTATTTACTCTCGGTATAAAAAATTATGTTGCCTCTCAATCAGGGGTGTTATGATCTTTTTATTTTTAAAAATAGTTAAATTACTTTAGTGCCCTTAAAAACATTACGAACATTGCTTTTCAACGAGGGTTTCTTTTTTTTCTTTTTTTTATCTTTTTTCTCTTGTAATATCATATTAGTGCAGAGACATTGTTGTATTTTAATAAACGTTAAATATTAAAAAAAACAAAAACTTGCTAAAATGTTTGTGGGAGGCATGTGGAGGGTCACCTAGTCACCAAACTCAGCCTTTTATCAGAGGCATTGAAATTGTCATGGCACCCCCTACATGACGAGACGACACGTGCTTCAAGATTCCTGATAGTCTAGTGCTAGTGATCATTTATTTTTTTTCGGCCTAGATTTTTGTGCTGGCCCGTTAAAAAATATAGATCAACCCTTTAATTTGTTAATTCTTCATGTTTGATCCCTTTGATTTGTTAAATCTAGACCAATGGAGTCCAAGATTTTACCCATTACGAGCTTTGGAGCTCGGACCGTGTCTAAAAGATTTGCTTTCCCCCATGTTTTAAAAGCTAGTGTTTTTTATTTTCAAACCTTTTTTATACATCTTTTCTTTATTATTTTTCAAGACTTGTCTTGTATGAGATTAGTTTTTGGTTCATGACCAGGGCATCAATTTTAAAACTTAATGTGGGTTGTCTTTTTGTTTTTATGGTCCTTTTTAAAAAATTGATTTATTTCAATTTAATCATTTAATATTTAATTTGTTGAAAACTAGTCTTCGCATCTTTTTTCCTCTTTTTTTATATTGGGTTATCCCAATCTTACACTCATGGTCACAAAAATTATAAATTAACCCGAGTTCATTCGTATTTTTTTTCATTACTTTTTAAAACTGTTTTTCTTTCTTTCTTGTCCATTGATATTAGTTATACATTCCATTAGAAATAATTTTATAATATACAAAATATTTTTTATATATTAAAAAAAATTAATTTTTTATATTCGGCTAGGTATCAAACTCAACTACCAATCAAATAAATATTCATCATCGTATACAATGTTATTCAATTAACACATATTCTAGAATGTATATATTTATACATATATAAATGATACAGTGTAAATACGTGTTTAAATTCCTTTAAAGACATTCAAGGTCATTTAAAAATAATAATAAAAAATGCTACCATGAATTGGATTGAATTTTCATGAATATCAAGTGACGAGATTTAGTAAAAAACAATATATAATTAAGTTGAATAAAATATAATTAACGTTCACAAGTGAAGCGGTGAAAGAATTTAATGAAAAAGTCATTCCTAGCCCGGTAAGATCAGCCCAAATGCAATCCCATGATGGCAGGTCCAGTGATACCATTCAGCAACGAGACACCCAAGTTTCGCAGCTTGCTAGCTTGTCTGCACGGATATTCCCCTCCCTGTACACGCGCAGAACCTTCAAATTCTTTTATTTATTTATTATTATTAATACAGATATCTACACCAGTTTATACACACTTCAATTAATTCCACATTCTAAAACCGAAGAGGTACATGTGAACTATCTTGCATGTTACAGTTTTATTTAAAGGAGACAGAGGACTACCTGAGAGTCGGTCTTCGCCATCAGTTTCCTCACACCTTCCTTGCTCCAAAGTCATGTCCAAGCCGATGCTAACAGCCCATATCCCAGCCCATAATGAGCTACAAATACCAACTGTAGCTGCAAAGCCCCCTATGATATGAGCCCATATCCCAGCCCTTACTGAATCCCGGCCCATTGTTCCACTGGGTTTCCCTGTGAGGCCCCATCTGAGTTTAAATTTGAACCACCTATTGGAAAGGACTTCAGATATTGCAAAACGGGGTTTAAATACCGCTAGTAATTAGTGATTACAGTAACGTGGGCTTGCCAAGATAAATTGTGAAAAAACGCAGAGCCTATCTATGCCCAGATTTTGCACGGGTTAGTCCATTTCAAAAGTATCATGGTTGGAGGACGGTGGCTTCTTCTATCTCTTTTGACCTAACATATATTAGTTCGTGCAGCACTACAACTGCAAGGTAAAGCAAATTCAACCAACAAAATCTCTCCTCCTCTTCTTCTTCTTGCTTCAGGAAGGTTCTCCAGGTTTTCGTGGGCCGTGATTGGACCTTGTCTGTAAAGGACGGGCCCTGTAAGAGATATAGTAGTTACTAGATTCTCTAAAGAAAAGGACGGCCACGTCCTACCCATTTCCGGGTCAAATAAGAAATCGCAAATAAAAAAGGCCACGAGGCTAGGCCGCCAATAAGTCGACCTTTACAACTTGGATAATTAGAACCTGTTGAATAAGACTTGCCGTCCCGGAGGCCACTAAGATATAACTCCTGGCACTTAACCATGCATGTTCACATGGTTTTGCTCCGATGACAAGCTGGTTTCCTAGACATACTATCGTGTTGGTTTGAATATAAGGAAAGGAAATTAACGAGAGAGGGGTTTTATTACAAATACTCTAATCTTAATGTTGATAACTTGTTTAAGATTTGATTAAGGAGGTTTCTAATCATAGCAAACAAGAAAAAAAAAAACTAAAAAAAAAGAATACTCGAGTGTTATAACCAAAAATAAAAATAAAATGTAAAACGTATTTAACCTTGTTTAAGCCATTTGAAAAGTTCAACAATCGAAGCGGATAGGAGTCCAACCCTTCAATCAATGTCAAAGAAAATTAGGTGTTCCTGCAAATTAACATTTGCAAATTTTATTATTAAGAGTGCTTCATTCTACTCTATCATTCATTAGAAGATGTTATTCAACTGTGAAAATGCTTGTTGAGCTGACTCCTGCCTTACCCACTTGGGGTTGGTTCAGTTTTGTGCTCCAACTATGCCATTTGACCTTTTGTTTCATCGCTTTGACCTTGTTTTCAACCCAGTTTTTTTATAAACTTTGGTTTTGACTGGCAAATATAATATTGTTTTGTTCTGCTGCTGGGACATCTTTGGCAAAGCTGATTTGGGTGAGTGGTGGATCTATGGCAATTTCGGGTGCCAAAGGAAAAGGAGAACACTACAAGCTAAAATAAACTGGGAAAACAAGACCATCAGCACATGCCGTGGCACATAGATTTGAATAAACTGATTTTTCTTAAAGAAATTATACAATACTGCACTACCTGATCCATTTGTTGACTGGAAAGTAGCTAGAAACCTTTGCTGGTTAATCTCACAAACTTGTACCCCTCCACAAGACATGATTAATTCACAAATTATACTATTAACTTTGAGTTAAGCCATTCTAGATCTTTGTTATGGATGTAATAATTTAATTTGATGAGCATCCTTTGTTGACAAGCAACTAAGCAAAGCACACGAATGGTGTCCTGACGATGGCTTTATAGACTGCCATAGGTGTTGAAACTTTAGGCCAAAGTATTTATAAAACTAGTCTCTAATTGAATTACATTTGTAGTTTGCCAGTAAGATAAGAAAAAGGTGGTCTAAATCATTTAAAATGTCATCTGATGCTTTAAGTCTCTAACATGCAAAGCACAATGACTCGTAACGTTCACATCCTGATCTATGGTCTGGTTAAATAATACCAAGTCTATTAATTATCAGCTTTTGATCAATTGTGTGTAATAAATTATGGAAATGGTAGCACAGTACTGTTATTCTAAGTGAGCTTGTTTCAACTCAATCCATTATTTTTGTTGTGCTTTAACCAACCGGATGTCTCCAAGCTAGGGAAATGTATAAAAAGAAAAGGGATGTTTCAACCACTTTGCTTTCCACTTTTGGGGGCATTGCTGAGTTCAAACTCTTCATTCTGTTTCATACTTTTGTTACTTTCCTCTGTAATTATTGCCCATGATTTATGATGCATGCATATTAGCTGTTTGGATTAAAAAAAGGTGAAAAGGATCACCATTACTGATAGTAAAAGTGAAAAAAAACATCCAATATTTTTAGAGGAAAAAAAAAACAAATTAATCCTCGATTCTAGCTCGACTTACACCAATATTACTGGAATTCTAACCTATCATTTATAACAAAAACAAATTAATAATAGAAAAAAAAATCAAACAAAAGCCGGTCCTAGTGAAGAGTTGCACTTAGAACACAAAGTTAATTCAATTCATTGATACGAGGAAATCCCCCTTCCGGGGAAAAAACTCATTCAATTAATTATAAGATCAAAGTAGCGAGAATTAAAGAATGTGATGCTTAAACTAGGGTAAAATATGCCAGGGAAACTTAAAATGTAAATAATCTTTATTTAAGTTATTTAACGTAGAACACAAATTTTAACATGGAGATTTCATGAAATTTTTATTCAGCTTTTTATTTTTTTTATCATATTTTATGTGAGGCCAATTATATAACTGATAAATTTGCAAAACAAAGTATAAGAATAACATATAACTTTATGACTTAGATCTGATCGTCTAATGTCGAGAGTAGTTAAATTTTAGATATCCTCAAGGGTTTAATTATTTTAAACAATTATGATGATTAATTAGGTATTTATTATCTTTGTATTTTACATTTTTTTTTGTATTCGCATTAATTATACAAAAATCACATTGTTTAGAGTTATTTAATGAAATCCTAACATAATTTAACAATCCACGACCAATTCTTTTCACTAATAATTGACGAGTTCCTGACACATTTTACTCTTAATAATAATATAAGATGATTTGATTTCGTTGAGCTTAAGGTTTGTCCAAATAATGACCCAAAGCAATGCACCATACTGAAATGTAAGGGAAGTATTGCTCCAGCAACTCGATGCGAAGTGAAGTTATTCTGAAATTCTACAACTAACTCAATTAAAATTGCTCTTTGTTCAAAGGTCAGGAAAGTTATCCTATTCAGACCATGAAACGACTGGTCACTGCTGCAACATTTTGTTTCTTCTGCTGACTTTTGTGGCCATGGCTGCCTATGTTTGTCAATCAGCTTGATTAAACCTTCAACACTCAGACCCAGACCAGTATTTTAGTCTTACATAATCAAAATATTATGGACTTTCACTCCCTTGAGCGCGCCAAGTTTCTCATCTTTCTTGAATGGTTAATCTTGGTTAAGGGATTATCTAATTAATTTCTATAATATAAGGATTAAATATAACTTTTATATAATTAAATCAAAATATTACTATTTTATATAACAAAAAAAGGCGCAATAGTATGCATCTAGAAGGGGGGAATAAAAGGTGGTTAATCATAGCATACTACAGTAATACACGACTGATTTGATTGACTTGCGCAACTAGGAAGTAAGTTAATTTTATTAAAAAAACACAAAAGCAGAAATAAAGAAAATCCAAAAGACACGGGTCCTTTTACAGCATGGACTTGACATGAGAGAAGCCATTGAATCTGGACTGAAGTATGTTAATTAATTTCTTTAAGTTTCCGAGTCATACTTCTAATCACCATAAATTCATGCTCGATCTACAACATCAACATCTTAGACTACATTACGTATTTATTTATTGCTTTCATTTTCACAGCGAGGCTGATACTGTAGTTACATCTCCACTACCATCAACTTCGTCCTCATCCTCGTCATCTTTTGCTGCTATTTTCATTGTGATCATCATTGTTATCAGATCATAAATTCACTTTTCCCTGTAAATTGATCATGATGTGTTAATAATCTATTTCTCAGGCAACTACACGTCGATGATTGACCATTCGGAGCAGGGATCAATACAGGATCGTTGGTTTCCCACGCCAAAAATACAAGTCTTGGTTAATTATCGAGTAGCTAGCAATATTTTGGTGATGGATACTGTTCTCATTTGAGAGTACTCACTTGTGGTCAATTTGCTACATGACAACGTAACTATGGACGGTTAACTATACATCCTCGTATCTGACTGCCGTGATTCTCCTCCAAGTCTAAGCCTGAGCAATTAAACCAAAAGAAAGGCACGTATTCTCATAATTTAGACACGTCAAACCCTAATTAGATGTCAATGTAATGTTGGCAAACGCAAGTATAATTCCCCACCATCTAAATGTCAAAATGCAGACGTGAACCAATCACAAATTGACGCACCACCTGCTTGTAGGAGTAACTTCAATTAATAACTACCTGCAATTATGCAAATCTGATCGCGCGCCTAGTTTGCCCGTTGAAGACAAAGGGAATAAGACCCATCGAACCCTTTGAAGGTCACCAACGTAAAGTGATGTTTCATTATCATGATCTCAAATGAAAACTTCTCTTGGTCCCCGCTATGGTGGCCAATGAACATGTGTCCATAAGCAAGTCGTCTAGCACGTTTATGTTCCACGTCATCGATTCGTATCAGATCTCCTTCTCTCCCACTATGGTGGTGTGAACTTTACTAAGAAAGACGGTGAACAATCAAATCGAAAATGATTAAACTAATTAAGAAAACTTATAATGATCTTAAGCCCTGGTGGCGCAACAACACGCTCGACCATAAGAAAATGTTTTTAATCAATCAAAGGGATCGGATAAATATAAATCTGTCAAGTTTGCAGAGTTAGAAACCAACATAGTCACGTATACTTGATACATGGCAAAGGTCAAGGGAACAACCACACATGCTTTAACCTTGAAAATTCCATCTTTAATGAAAGCATGCGTCCAGGAGATGAGACAATGTGGGTCGTCCATTGCTTTGTTCCTTGGCTGCTTTCTTGATCATCTACTTAATTAGCTAAATATGTCTAACTATAAAATGCCACGATTGCTTAATTTAATGACAATGTTGAATCCTTTTATAACTTCATTAACATATACTAAACAGGATTGACTTTTTACTATACTAATTAATAATGAAAATCCAAATATTTTTTTACTTTGGTCCTTAAATTTTTTAGATTTTTTTTTCAATTTCATCCTTTAATATTTGATTTATTAAGTATAAAACTTCATAATTTATTTTGATTTGTAATTTTCTATAGAATTTTTCTAATCTCATAACTAAGGTTGTGAGTTTTGCGGGCTAGCCGTATTGATTATTGATCTGAGTCATTTTTTGTTTATTTTTTTCTAGTTTCATTCTTCAACACTTAATTGATTGGAAATCGTAATCTATAATTTTTTGTAAATCACTTTCTATGAAGTTATCTCAATCTTCTAACCTGGATTCGGCAGGTTAACCCGGATGAATCCGAGTTATTTTTTGTCTTTTATTTTTTTTCAATTTAATACTTCAAAATTAGGTTGATTGAAAATTAAAATTTATAATTTTTTTTATTTGCTTTCTATGTGGTTATCACATTCCTATGATCCGGTCACGGGTTATGCTGATTGACTCAAGTTATTATAAATTTTTTAGAATATTTTTTTTAATCTCATCCTTCAATATTTGATTAATTGAGAATTAAACTTCATAATTTATTTTGTTTTGCTTTTTATGATGTTATGTCATTATAATCTCATACCTGGAATCATGAGTTTGGTTGGTTGACTTAGGTGATTTTTTATATCCTTCTTTTATTAATTTTTTTATTAATTTCATCATTTAACAATGGATTGATTGAGAGTTAAGTTTCATAATTTGTTTTGATTTTTTTTCTATAGGATTATCTCGGTCTTATAATCCATGTTTGACAGGTTACCCTGAGTTGATTTAATTTTTTTTAGTTGAATTTTATTTTAAATTCCATCATTTAAAATTGAATTAATTGAAAATTAGGTTTAATAAAAAAAAGTTATAGTTGTTTTTTCTGGGTAACAGATTTGATAGGTTAATTTAAATTTATCCAAGTTGATCTAATATATTATTGTTTTAATATTTTTTTTAAAAAATATTGTCCTGATTTATTTAAAGTCAAATTATATTTTTATTTATCATTTTGATTTTTTAAAAATTTGTTAAATACGATCAAGTCATAAAAGATCAATCCCTATATAATCTAATTTTACCTTTTACTAAAAAAAAAATACACTAACAATACCCAAATATTTTTTTACATTAAAAAAGCTGACCGAACTCGTATTACTGCAGAAGTAATGATGTAGTTAAATCAATTTTATCACGAAAGAATGTATGGCTAGTGTTCACATAGAACAAATAACTTTTTTTTTTTTTTTGATTCACGTGGGGTGTCCGGGCCAGCTTGCGCGCACCACGACTATTCCCCACGGCCCACTGGACATCCTGCAAGCCCAGGGGCAGGTTAGGCACCGCGGGGGTGACAGGCGTGCACATAGAGGGTCGAACCCGGGACGGGGGCGGAACAAGTCACACGATTGACCACAGCAGCTAGGCCCTCAAGTGCTAGAACAAATAACTTGATTAGTCTTGTTATGGATAATCGGTAGTTAAGGCGTGAAATGAAAGTCTTAATCATATATAAAATAAAACAACCTTTTTTATTTTTCTTTACAAAAAAAAAAACAATCCTGACCAAAAAACAATTCAAGTAATTCTTGAGCCAATTTTTTATGCAACTGTCTTATCCGGACTTAATTAACATATAATCCGCATTTACTATGATGCATTCAGTACTGATAATTTTTTTTTAATGATTTAATGATCTCTTTTTAGATTCCAACCTTAGATGATAAGTTGAAAATTAAATCCATTAATCATAAAAACTTAGCTGTTAAGGGGTGAGCATGGTCCTTTGATCAAGCACAAACTTTCATTAACCAAATTGATTAAATTTTCAATATATTTATATTAGTTTAATTTAGACGAAATATTTAACACCGATTTTGTCACCTGAGATACTTGACAAGGCTCGACTAAACAGAACGCGGAAAGCGGCTATTAATTTATTGAACATGACTAACGATATCTATACGTGCAAGAAAGTCTCCTTGGTTTTTAACAGCACCTTTTTATTATATTAGTTTAATTAACATTTAGTTTGAATTTTCCATGCTTTTGATGTAATGTATAGTGATTAAAAAAAAGAAGAAATTAGAGTTTCTCAATGTCCAAAATAATTGCAGAGAAAACTCTCATTTGATAATTGTAGAGAAAACTCTAAAAAATAACACACAAATTTTTTAACTAAACCAGCTTAATTAATAAAAATTCAAATTAAATAAAATTTCAACCTAACAATAAAAATAATTAAAAAATAACTAGAAAAGTAAAATAAAATACAAAAGAACAACTTTCAAATTTAATTCAAGTAAGGTATTAAACTCAACTGATATTACTGGTTCAATTACTTATATTAAAATAATATAACTATTTTAACTCGTTTCAACTGTAAAATGAAAAAATATACTTATTTTTGTTAGAAAAAACATTAAAATTGTCCATATTAGACTTAAAACTTTGAATAATTAACCAATGATGGTTAAAGTACAATAAATTGTATGATTCTCATGGCATCCTTTTAAGTTTATGCCTTTTCTTTTCTACCAAGACATAAGCTTGTCAAACTTTCATAAGAACCTTTATACCTAACAAATACAACTTGCAATAGAAAATCATACGCATGCCTCTTCAAAGAGGTCAAAAAATTGGCGAGGAGAGAAAAAAAGGTCCTACCAACATATATTTGGGTCAAAGACGCTTCAGCTTCATAAGAAAAAAAGAAGTTCAATTATGCTATAATTTAACTGTAATGAAAACAAGAGAACACAATAGCTATGGGGTTTAATTATAGGGATGAGTGGATTTTATCAGCTCTGCGTTAATATCTAAGAGTTCTAAATTCAGTATTGTGAGAAAGAAATTCTATTTTAGACGTGGATGATCTACCTGATCATAAAAGATCTATTTGAAAGAATTTAATTTTAATCAGTGATAACTTCAAAAAAAAAAAAAAAAAACCCAGATTGAGATCGATGGCTAGTTGCTATCCACAATATATATGGGTGGATACGAACACCGTCCAGTGGAAATGTCAACCCCATTGATCCCTAAAACCCGCTTGCTTTCGACTAAAGACCAGGAAACAATGGATGGTGTCACTCTCATGTATATCTCCTCTTAATTAATGCTCCTGTAATTCTTTCTTCGGCTACTGGGTTTCCATGAAACAGCTGACTTTATCTTGAAACAAGTTTTGTTTAAGTTGAAATCTGTTAACTTTTATTTGTTGCCATATGTATGTAAGGATATATGTACGCGTGTTCTAAGCCCTAAACCACGAGTTTAGTTGATTTCAACTATTAGCTGCTTTTTACTTGGTACAATGTCAACAATGATACATAAATAATTTATAAAAAGGGCAATTAAGCTCGTGCATTATCAGGTAAGAACTCAATGAAATTAACGTCAATCATTGAGCTACACACATGAGAGTGGTTGATTCAGATTTATTTATTTTTTACTTTATAATTAGGTGGTATTGAGCACCTATTTTAGACACCAAACTCGAGTCTATCTTTCTAGTTTATTGAAAAACAAACAATTTATGTCAAAATACGGTAAATAACATATCTTATCTTGTATAAATAAATAATGCATCGAAATAAATGAAATAGTAAATAAATCATTTTTAAAAATATTTAAGTTTTTTTTTAATTCTTAAGGTAACTCGTGTTTTCATAATTGTACTTAAATGTATTAAATTAATTATCAATAATATTTAGTTTATCATAACAAAAGCATTAAAAACATAAAAAAAAATTATTCAAGAAAAGTATAGAGTGTATATAATTTTAAATCTATAAACTAGAAAAAATAAAATTCATGTCAAATATGCTTCCGTGTAACTATAATAAAAGAACACTAGCATGCATATTAAACATCTATTTAAACTTGCAATTGATATAAAGTTAAAGTTCTAGTATGCATGTTAAAAATAAAAATAATCATTCTTAACTTAAAGCAAAAAAAAAAGACACTTGCTTCTTCAAGCACTTTAAAATAATAAAATTTCTTGTTGTTATTAAGGATGAATCATCATTTGTTCTTAAAACTTTATTGCTCTTCACTCATGAAACTATGATATTTACTATATATCTCCTAAGATTTCAACAACACTATTTTAGTTTAGATGTACTTCTAAATAAGATATTTGAATAAAAAATTATGTACCTCAAATATCTTTTAACAAGATAAACTTAAACTCTAGATTTGAAAAAAACACTCAAATATAAAAAGAGAAGAAAACACTAAAATATATGTGGCGAGGAAGAGTTTATAAAAATCTCAAAAACATTGCTAGAAACTCTTCATTCACCTCCTTTTTTATTGTGAATTTTAAAAGTTAAAAGATTGAAAAATTAATTCTAGTAATAATTAATTTTCACATTGTCAATCTTTGAACATATATAGTGATCATAAATCTATATTTTTAAACTAAAAACTGTTCAGATTTGAAACAAAAGTTTCTGGATCTTTTAACATTCTTGGGTCGAATTGGACAATCAATAGGCTGAAAGAAATAGTATTTCATTGGCCAAGTTTAAATTCAAATTTTAGTTGGAAAAAAAAAATTTCTGATCCAAAATATTATTTTATAATAAACCTAAATCTAGGTCTGGCCTGAAACCTGACCACGAGCCGGTTCGACAAATGTGTATGAATTTAAACCCAAAACTCATTTTGTCTAAAACCTTATCCTTTTAAAAGCTTGCTTGACATTTCAATTCAATTTTAATTTTTTAACTATCCACTTTATAAACATTAAAATTTTTTTGTTTCTTTTTAATTTAGGATACAAAGCTTTAGAGGGTTTTGTATTTTACAAAATATATCAACTAAAAATTTTTTAAGATCAATTTCTCATTCACCTGCAATTTATTAATATTTTATGTTAAAGAGTATATATTTAAGATTAATCCAACAAAGTTTTAATACTAAAAGTAGTTGTTTTTTTTTTAATTTTACCTTAAATATACCTACTAACCATGTTTTTTTTGACAAATTCTCAACAACTCGTTCTCAATTATTCAATCCAATATCTCAGGATTTTTTTTCAGTTCTTAAAGTAAAGATTTTACATTTACATAGCCAGCTATGATACTATTTATTTAGTACTTGCTACGTAAAAAAAAGTTATTAAATGATTGAGTTTGTTAAACATAATAGTAACTTGTTAAATTATACAGGATTTATAGTCTTAAAATGTCTGCAAAACAGTGATGAAAATGAAGTCCACTCGCCTGCATACCACTCAGATCTAGCTCGAGAAGTTTTGGTGTCTTGGTGGCCTGAGAATAATAATAACAATACTATTACTAATAAAAATAATAATAATAACACTTTAAAGAAACTGGAGTTCCTTTATCTTTATCCTTTTCGCTTTTTTTTTTTTTTTGTCTCGTCCCCTTTCGGGGAGTATAGAAAATGTCCTCCGTTTACAAGAATCTGTCCAGAACTTCTACTTTTTCCAAAAAAGCCACTTTCACACTGCATCTGTATTGCTAACCCCCACTTATAACTATAGCTTATACTTTTCAATTAGATTATTTGCTTGTGTAAGATTAATTTGTTTTAATATAAAAAAAATATTGAAGTGTTGCTAATATATTTTTTAATAATAAAAATTTAAATAAAACAAAATTTAATTTAATGTGACGCGATTAATTTTATAAGTATAAAAACAATCTAAAAAATTGTTAAAAATACAGTTTAACTAAAAATAAATTTCAAGATATATTTTTTAATATTAAGATAAAAATATATTGAATTAACCTAGGTAAACTTGGATTAACTTGTCAAATCAGGATAATCCTATAGAAAATAAAATAAAACAAATTACGAAACTCAATTATCAGTTAAACCAATATTAAAAGTTGAAATTAAAAAAAATCAATTAAAAAAAACAACTTAAGTCAACCTAGGTTGACTTATCAAACCTGCAACCCGAGTTATGTACTAACTGAGATAACCTCATAAAAAAATCCAAAACAAATTATGAGACTCAATTGTCAATCAACCTAATGTTGAAGGATGAAAAAAAAAAGATAACAATTATAAATATTAACAAAAAAAATTAACCAAGTTAACCCGCCAAACTTGTGGCCAAGATAATAAGATGGGAATAACCTTAAAAAAAACAAATAAATAAACTATATATTATAAGTTCGATCCAAGTTAATATACTGAATTCAAGATCCAAGTAATGCTATGAAGGTAAGAAAATCTAATATAAAATGATAAAATTAAGAAGAAAAACTAAAATTAAAAACTAAAAAAAAAACAAACATTATTTAAGTTAACATTGCATCAAAGTGAATTCCGCTCTAATTTCTCAATTAGTTTTCGTTAAAAAGATACAATCACAGCAACTTGCTTTGAAACAATGTAAGTTTATAACTTCAACAGGAAAGGCCCCATTTATGATGTTTTAATCAGTGAATGATATGTATAAGCCTCTCTTTCCGCAGGAAGTGGCCATTATGTATAGTGATTTCCTCGTTGAAAAAAAAGAATGGTGCTAGACTTCATCTAATTAAACTTCACATAAAATAGCCCTTTTTTCAATTCTTCTATATATAAATTAAGTTATTTATCTCAAAAATACTTTATATGTCTTTTTTTTTTATTTTTATATCTCCAAACAGTAGAATATCGATGTGGTTATCCACTACTATTCCAGCGTTACCTAGGCTGGCCACACTAGAACATGCCAATTATTTTATCGACCATCAAACCCAATTTAAATCCAAGTCTAGTAACACATGAATTTAAGAGTAGTTATGCAAAGGCAATGGGAATGGAACCTTGGCCCTAGCTAGGCATGATTATGTTCCCTGCGTACCACCAAGCCGACGGTGGAGCCAAGAATTCTTGTAAGTGGGACAGCAAAAATACTCGGATAAAAGTATGAAAGACGGATTCCAAAACCGGATGTCGAACGACTAAAATATAACATTTTTAGGGTTTAAAGAGTTACTAGGTAAATATGCTACTTCTATCTCTCTATCGATATGCCAAAAAGCTCCGAAGATTTTTTTTTATTATTTTAAATCTTTGCAGGGGCTTTGGCCCTGCCAGTCACCCTTGCCTCGCCGCATACCAAAGTCTTGTCTTGCATTTTATTATTATTATTATTATGGCGAACATGGAAAATTAAATTTTCACCAATCAAAACCATATCCAATCAACAATGAACGTGTGTGTCTGGATTATAGCTCTGCTCACAGACAATAGATTCATCGAATAAGTAAAGATTCTAAAGATTTTTCTTTGAACAATGAGTATCCTCAAAAGCAACTTGAACACAATGCTTCACATCAATCAAGGAGAGACATGAACCTAGACGGACGATCGATTATACTCGTGAGCATACTCGATCATGATTAAGCTCCATTCACATGTCAAGTGTGTATAAAGGCCTCCACAAATTTTATCCCTTTGCTGATAAGTGCCACTGATATAAAAGTTGACGAATGGATTGAAGTGTGCGAGTATGATAATATGGGTCCCTTGACTAACATCTAGTTCGGCATGTTATGTGCGCGGTTCCCTTTCCCTTTACTCTCTCTTTGCTGCTGCTGCTGCTGCTGCTGCTGCTGCTATATTGCCTCTTCTCTTTGCTTTATGGGGAGCTAATTAACTATTCGAGTGGCATTTCGATCTCGTTGGCCTGCAACATCAGATGCTGTATTATTAAAAGTTTTTTTTTAAAAAAAGACAACATTAATATTACCCTCCGACCAGCAAAAAAAAAACACCGAAAAAAGAAAAATGATTGTGGAACACAGAGATGCCCCCCGCCATAAGAGACAGGAAAGGTATACTGGACACAGAGCAATAACTTAAAAGTAGTAAATGACAAGAAAAGTAATGTTTTCTTTTAAGCCAATAACACGTGATCATCATGTCATGTTATGAAAATATTTCCTCGTTTCTGGTTTATCTAATCATCTTATCTTCAACATCATATAAATTACTTATTTTTTTAAAAAAAATAATACTCCAACTGGGTCCTTGCCCCCATCAAGGTGATTAATTAACATGCTTTTAGTTTGTTGCTTTCATTTTTTAACGCTTTTTTTTGGTAGATTACAACTCCCCACGATTAGTGGTTTGATTGGAGGATAGAAAGTGTTCAAAACACATTTGGAAACCTTTGATTTGATTTGGGCTACGGTTGAACGAACCTGCATTTTATAAAAATTTAATTCCTTTTATTTTAAGATAGTTTTTTCAATTTTATAAAATAATTTTGATCAAATATAAATTTTTAAAACTAAAATAAATTTTATTTTAATATATTTTAAAATAAAAAAAAAACTTTATTATGAACCACCCTATTAGAGTTAATTATAATTAATCTTAAGGTGCCAAAAACTTCATATCCATCGGATCATGGATATGAAAATCAGAGGGTGACATTTATTTAAGATAATCACTTAAAAGTCTAATTTTTTTTTTTATAGAAATTTATAGAAAAGAAGAAAGCATGTCAGGGTTTTATTGATTTCAGTTTTTTCTTAGAAAGAAAATATTATCAGAATTTGAGAGTATAATAAAAAAAGTTAAGAAATCAAAAAACAAAATGAAAATGAAAATGTATCTAATTTATTTATTTATTTACCATATAAAATATTTCTATTTATGTTCGCAGAAACTCTTACTTCATTTTAAAAATTAAAAAAAAAATGCCAACTTAAATAAATAAAAAATCAACAACAAAAGACTTCTAATAATATTTTTGTTTTCTGAGTTTTTAAAATATAGTTAAAGGATCGAGGCACAATGGGAATAAATCTACCTTGAATGCCTTTTGTGATCTGCAAGGATTATATATGATTGGATATTGGTTAATCCGGCAAAACATAATCAACTGGAATTCAATACAAATACTCATACAGGCCATTCCCGACTTCTCCTTGAAGGAAGGAAGGAAGGAAGGAAGACCTTATCCATGTGCGGTTAATTCTCAGGCGAGAGCAGAAGATCCCTGCTAAATATTTTGAAGAGAGTAGGGCCTGGCTCTTTCTCGTTAATTAGAACGCATCCGCTCAACTGAGCGGTCTCCATTTCGACGCCAGGTTCCGCTGCATTACAATGACTAGTTGCGAGAGAAGTATCCGCGACGACGAGGAGTAAGTGGGAGGAATAAATATGCAGTCATTTTCAAAACTTCATTCAAAGAAAGCTCTACTCAAAACTAGGCCCGGCGCATGTTAGATTTTATGCAAAATGAAGTCATTTTCTTTTTTATAATCTTGATTTTTAAGTAAAAGGAGAAACACGTGTTAGATTTCTATTGGTTTAAATTTTTTAAAAAATATTAAGGTATTTTTCTAAGATTTTATTTATTTACCACCGAAATTTTTTATTCAAGTTGGAAAAAAATCTTTTTACTTTATTTTAAAAGGTAAAATACAAGTCATTTTTAAATAAATAAAATTTAACGTAACTTTTTTTTAACTTTCTAAAATAAAGCAAAATAAAATTTCCAATATAAGAACAGTACCAGCATAAATATATTAATAAACAAAAAAATTAATGGTTTTTTACTTCTTAAAATAAAATAAAAAGCTTGTTCTAACGTAAATAAAAAATTCAGAAATATAAAAACAATTCCAGTGGTAAACATATAAATTGCTAACAAATTTATTTTTAATAATTTATAATTGATTTGTATTTTAATTCTTTTTTCTTTTTTAGTTAAATCCAATAAAAATCCAACACATATTTATTGCATCTTTTATATGTTAAAATTAATAGAAAATTGACTTGATCATGAATGCAAGGACATATCTACCACTAATCAGATTAAATCACAAAAACTTCATTGTTCAAATTGAAAATATCGCTGTTTTATTTATTCGAAATCAAAGCAACAAAAACATTTAGTATCATCAAACCTACTAGAGTCACCGCCGGGGGGGAGGGGGTATTAGCACCATTAATATACTTTATTTACTAATTTATTTATTATATTTAATATAAATTTAGATGAATTTTTTTTTATTAAAATCCACCATTACACTGTTTTTTTTTTTTTTGTACACTTACAACAATATATTCCACACATCATTTTTAACCCTTTTTTATGCCTTAATATTATAATTTCTTAACAGTTAACCTTCGATTTTTAAATTCGAATCTAATACAACTTTATATAATTTATTTATTCTAGTCTTTCCGATTTAGCTAACCTTATTAACTTACTTTCGAAAAATATCACTTAACGTTTTGTCCATAAATTAGCTGCTGCTTCTAATTATCGTTACGATTTCGTCAGAAAAAATACGAAAGCATATGGTGGACCAAGGAGTAGCATGTAGGCATCCCTACTAGGGTATTTAATTAAGAGCGAAATGGTATATATTAATACTTCTTACAGGACGGAGCTGCATTCGATCCATGGCCTCCCAACTGACCTTTTAAATCATGAATGATCCCAAGACTTTTCAATATTAATACTCTTTTTTAACTCACACAGAACTTAATTAAGAGAGAACTAAATAAAAGTCAGAAAAAAACAGCAAGAAAGAAGATAAAAGTGATAAATGTTAGATTATTAAATTATAAACCTTAGCTTTAACTTGTAGGTCTAATCGTTCTTCGACACGGTACATGAAATACATATATAAACCTCAAGTTAATTACTCTTAACTACAGTTCAATGAATTAATGAAGCTGGTGAGTATAAAACAGGGGAAAAACAATTAACTAATTGCCCAGCATCTACATATCCTGTATCTATTTTGCTGGTTACAACTTCTTGAGAGGGTTAGTTTTTGTGGGGATTTAATTGAATGCAACAATTTAATAAGGCCGTACCCCGCCTTCTAGGCAAATCGAAGCATTCAATTAATCCGGCTAATTAAAATCACGCCCTCTACACTGCATAATGTCTGGGAAGAGAACTTCTTGAAAAATCCAGTAAAGTATATGAAACTACTTTTGTAATTTTGATGAATGATTAATCATAGATCTTTTCAAAAATATATATAAAGAGTTTCTCCAATCCCAATTTAGATAATTCATCCACAGCAAAACATGGTATATTCGTGGGAAAAAAAAAACTATTTCTCATGTATAACCTCCTCCAACTGAGATAATAAAGGGAAAATAAATAAATAAATAAAGGGAAAAACAAACTCATTTACTATCTGAACCAATTTCTAGAGTTGAGAAACAATACACTGACAAGCAACAGTCCAATTTCGAGGAAAAGGAGAGAGAAGGACATGATTCGTTTTCCCCTGGGAAAACAGAAACATTACTGCTTGAAAGTTAAATCAACAGGCTAGAGTCGATGAGCATGGAGCTCAGCTGACAGTGAGTTCCTTCTCCTCTGAAAAACTTCTTGTTCAAGCCTCTCCTCTATAATAATAATAATAATAAAATAAATAAATTACCAAGCTAGAAAGTTAATAACTATGCTATCTGTGGGGGAAGAGCCAAGTAACAATGAAGTGGCCCCTCTTTTGTAACCTTCTTCAGTAATGGAAATATTGCCTAGCCATCCTAAGTAATTAAGTATAATGATGGCTAAAACCTTTATTTGTTAGAATTTATTTTTTTAAAAAATAAATTTTAGAAAAATAATTTATTTTTTGATGTTTAGTAGTGTAATGAAAAATAAGTTGGAAAACATTTTTCAGTGTTTGGTTATGTCATGGAAAATAAGCTGGAAAATAACTTATTAATATTTTATTTTTTTCAAATTTATTAAAATAATGAGGAATAAATCTTACAAATTAAAAAGTTGAATTAGAATGAAATTGAAAAAAATATAATTTCATAAATTATCTCAAATAAAATAAATAATAATCAAAATAATAGAGATAAAAATAAAAAAAAATTGAAAGATAAAGAAATTAAAATAATAATAATTAATATTTCATAAATTATTTTAAATAAAATAAATATCAATTAAAAGAATGAGAATCAAATTTGATAGATCAAAAATTTCAATTAAAAATGATAAGGGAAAAGCAATAATAATTATAAAAATAAGAACCAAAATTAATACAAAAATTAAATTATAAGGGATGAAATTAAAAAATGCATATTCAAAACAATATATATATATATATATAGTAATAAAAAATTTGAGGATCAAATTTGATATAATCAGTAAATAGTATGATATTTCTAAATTTTTTATAATTTTTAAAAAGTGTTTTCCACTCAAAATAAAAGGAAAATACTTTTTTAAAAATCAAATTAAATTTTTCTTTAACTGAAAAATATTTTTTATTAATCATTTTTCTAACAATAAACAAGCATAAAAAAATTTAAAAAATAATTTACTAAAAATCACTTTCTAGAAAACGAATTGAAGCGTAACTTCAGTGTGTCCATTTTTGCTCATTTATGTAACAGTTACCATCAAGATTGTTGACTTGTGACAAGCAAATGTACTCTGATTGGGCGTATCCACTTAATTCATGAAGGCACTTCAATGTCCATTGTACACTTCTAGTCTCCTCGAATTAATAAAGATGCAAAAAATAAAAATAAAAATCTAAACTCAGAGTGTATGATGCGAGAAGGTACTAGCTAGGCTGCGGTTATCCTAACTGAAAGCAAAACGAGAGTGGAGAAACAAAATAAAACATTAAATGTTCTATAATAATGGTGATGTAGACAATTTCAAGGTACTTCGCTGTGGGTGTGAGTAACGTTCCTGTAAGCGTATTCTTGTAAACATAAGGCGTAATCTCATATTGGACACAGATAACCTGATAGAGACACATACGAGTAAAAACAAAACTAGTAGATGAACAGAGGTAACCGGTTCTAGTTTTGTAAATATTAGGAGTACTAGAGGTTGAGGATGAGGTTTATATAATTATTAATTTTAAAATTTATAAAATTAATAGAGATATATGTAAATTAACTGAATATCTATGTTAATAAAAAAAAACTAATGGATGGAAATATTAAGTAACGTAATACACATGATTACGGGTCCTCAATTTTAAAAAATAACATAATTTATATAATTTAGATCCCTTTAAATTTTTAAAAATCACTTTTGGTATGCAAGTTTTTCTGAATTATTTTTCAGTCTCTAATTAGAGAGATGAGAAAAAGATCAGTCACTTGATTCCAATAATAAAAAAGAAAATTATACTCACATCATTTCCTGCCATTAAAATGGTTTTTCTTAGCGTCTGTTTCATACAATGAGAGGAACTTGATGATAATTTTTTAATATCTCAATGTTGCTTGAAAAAATAAATCTAAGCTAGGGAAACGAAAACTAACCCTGCTTGATTTCAGGTTTATTAACCTCTTTAGGTATTTTGGGCTAAAGTATTTATTTGTTGGTGAGGTCTTTTATTGTTGAAATGACAAAAAAAAAAATAGAGTTTTTAGGCAAAAATAATATTGTCCTAATTTTTCAAGCACCACAGTGGTGATTGAGGTCTAGGCTTGCAAATGACTAGATCTAAACTTGAGAAGAGCTTTTGTTTTATATTGACTTCATTTTTTTTAACATTTGGTATGGATATTTGTGGGTTTATTAAAGTGTTTAGGGTGTTTTCTATATATTTCGGGTAAAAATAGGTTGAAAATTAGATTTCTAAGCAAAAAAAAAACAAGACTTTTGAATTTTCAATCACCATTGCGGCTAGAACCTTGGTAATTTCAGATGACGCATCGTCTGTTTTGTTTAAATAAGATTTTAAAAAAAAATTAAGAGCTTGCACACGTGGGTCCTTTCCTTATGAACCAGATGTCTGACCCTTTTATTTATATTTTAATTAATACCCATTCTCTGTAATTTTTTTTCATTTAATATTTTTTAATCAGTGATTGTTTTTAAATTATATTGTGTATATTTAAGTTTTCAAGAGGTTAATATGATTCATATATACTTTTTATTTTATTTTATATAGATTAGATTTATTTTTAAAGTAAAATATATTTTTGGATAATATTTCTAATATATGTAACCTTGCATAATAATATTGTTTTCCTTTTATTTTACCCAATCAATTTTATATATGTGATGATTTTTATTATCACTTAATTTAATAAAAAAATAATTTTAACAAACAAATTCATTAAAAGAAACTGGTTAAATGATCATTGTTGCGAAACTAAATATCTTGATCGATCTGGATATGTCTCACAATCTTTCCAACTTTATTTTTATTAGTCCTTACTATTTTTTTTATTTATATAAATGATTATTGATTTATTTAATTAGATGCGTGCATATTTTTTTAAAAAAAATATTTTGATATAAAAAAACATTAAAAAATCTATGTATTTAATTTTTTTATTAATAAAAAAAATTCCAAGCCGTGAAAAAGTAAAGTCAAATGGCGAGCCATATGCTAAATTAACAGTAACATAATAAAATTATAAATTATATGTATTTTCTCAAAAGTCTACCATCACCTGTATGTTCACTTTGAAAACCAAGTGAGATTTTCACTGCAAGAGAGCACCTACCCTTTTGTTTGTCGAGAAGATAAAAATAGTCAACTTTGTGAGATAGATGAACAAGCCAGTTTTGATACTTTCCATTGACGAGCCTGATAGCATTTTTGTTTATACGAAGGCAGTAAAACTGTAGAATTTGTAGCCAATTACAACAACCGACCAATTGGGTCACATCCACGTATAGAGGGGTATGGTATTGCCTTATTTTTTAACCAGCAAAAAATAAAAATAAAAAATACAAAGTGTAAAAAAGAAGAAGAAAAGGACAAGTTGATTCTTGCTTTAAGAAGAAACGGCGTTTCCAGAAAGAAGAACAGTACCGTAGATCGTATATATATTTTTATTCAACAGTGAAAATATCTTTAAATTAATTTGTAAATTAACTAAAATTATTGATATTTTTATTTCGGCATATCCAATATTTTGAAAAGATTCTCTACACAATATCAGCCATTCAATTACCGTAGATTTCACAAGACACCAGCCATCTAGTGATATATATTATTTAAACAATTCATTGAAAATGAAGAGTACTCGGAAAAATAAAATTCAGGCGCACAAACAAAAGAGGGCAAGAAAGTCAAAGGGTCAAACTTCACAGCCTCTTGGGCACTTACTGCCATAATTAAACTAGCAAGCTCAAGTGTCAATTAAATATATCATGAGTTAATTAAACCTCCTAACCCAAAAGCTCCTATAGCGGCTTGCCCTCTTCTCTCTCACACATGCTAACTTTTTCTCTAATTTCAAACCTATCTACGCATCTATAAAAACCCCCACCTTCTCCGTCTTCCTGATTAATCCAACTCTCTCTCTCTCTCTCTCTCTCTCTAAAAATCCTTTTTTCTTCCAATCAAGTGGTTCTCCGATTAAGGGAAATACATATTGATGATGGATGTTGAAGGCAACAGCAACAGCTCCTCCTCCACCACACAAAGTGATGAAGAGATGATGGTTGACTTAAGAAGAGGTCCATGGACTGTTGAAGAAGACTTCAAGCTTATCGATTACATTGCTACTCATGGCGAGGGACGCTGGAATTCTCTGGCTCGCTGTGCAGGTAAAACTATAGCCTCTCTCTGGCTCGAACGCTTATTCCAATCAAAATATCTATAAACCTAATACATGGCTAAGAGCCAAAGAACAACTTGGCCAGCATGTCTTAATTTGTTTTTGTCATGTTTCTATCTTCATGATCTTCAATGGTCCTTCCGTGTACATATTCTTTTTAAAAAGAGGTGCAAAGTCTTAAACTTTCCTTTCAGATTGTACTTCTTGTTGATCATGAGAACTTTGCAAGTTCTTATGTGGGATTTTGATGATGTGAATTATTTTTACAAGAATGAGATAATAATACTGCCATAGATGATTTTTCTTTAGCCGTACAGCTTTATATTTATCAGAACACCTCAATAAAAAAGTTTGAGAAAAAGCACAACAACTATAAAAAAAGTAGTAGTAGTAGTAGTATAGAGCGGAAATTCTCCCTTTTCTCTTGCAATTATCTGTTCTCTTATTAACTTTACCAAAACTCAATTCAATGAAACAGGCCTCAAACGAACTGGAAAGAGTTGCAGATTAAGATGGCTCAACTATCTAAGGCCTGATGTTCGACGTGGAAACATTACTCTCGAAGAACAACTCATGATCCTTGAACTTCATTCTCGATGGGGCAATCGGTATGTATTACTTTATTAATCACACTAACTCTAATATTAGGTATTAATTAGCAAATGAGATTACGAAAATATTTCTGTTTTTATTGATGAGTTATAATTTTTAGCGCTAACAAGCACGAATAACATGCTATTTAATTTTGAACAATTTGCAGATGGTCTAAAATTGCACAACACTTGCCAGGGAGAACCGACAATGAAATCAAGAATTATTGGAGAACCCGAGTACAAAAGCACGCAAAACAACTTAAATGTGACGTGAATAGCAAGCAATTCAAGGACACCATGAGATACCTATGGATGCCTAGGTTAATTGAAAGAATTCAAGCTGCGGCAGCAGCCACCAGCAGCAGCACTGCCACATCTGCTTCCCCGGCTGCTTCCACCAATCACCACTTGATCAATAATAATGACGCTGGCACTGGTAACTTGGTCATGCCACATGGAGTCATCGGCAATGACTTATTTGGTGTCTCACATGTTACACCAAGTTACACCCCGGAGAATTCCAGCACTGCTGCCTCGTCGGACTCGTTTGCTACTCAAGTTTCGCCTGTTTCGGACTTGACTCCTGATTATTACTCTATCCCGGTTAATCATAACCCTAATCCGGATTATTTCCAAGCTGGCCAAGGTGGCTACTCAGAGTCCATGATCAGTCCTGCTGGTTATTTTAACCAAGGATTAGATTTCCAAGCCATGGAGCACAACAGCAATCAATGGCTAATGGAAAGTGGGGACACATCGGACAACTTGTGGAATCCTGAGGATATTTGGTTCTTACAGCAGCAGATGAATTACAACATGTGAAAATAGATGTAAGATGGGTGAGAGTGAAGGTTAAAATGTAGAGAAAACACAATATCATGGGGGCTATTATGGCTAGCTATAGAATAATCAAGGATTCTTGTAGAATTTGTGATAGAAAGAGGGTATGATTGTGGATTATTCGCTTTGTATTTCTTTGTTATTATTATTTTTTTTTGGTGCATGGGGAATTTGTAATTTGAGGTTTTCTTAATCTCATTCTTTAACCATTAACTTAACTCTTCTCTTTTTTCACCATTTCTGGGTTCTTAAGATGGTGAAAAAAAAGAGTTCATAATCGAGATCTGCTACTTCACTGTTAATTCTCTCTAAACAGCCATTACAAACGCCATTGATTGCATATAGAAGCATGTTTTTCGACAATTGTATAATATAAAGAGGTGCATAATTGGTTCCACCATCTTTCCTTAGATTTCATTATTTTAACAGTTATCGAATATATTATTGGATTAGTGATGCAACTTTTGAAACCTTGGCCATGGGGCCTGAACCGAGATTAAATTCCTAAGTTTCTAGATTACAAAAAGTGAAGTTGCAATAATTTTTTGAGACGTGGCGTTATTGGATTCATTTGCTTGTGGGTTAAATTAAGTTGGCCATTAGGAAGTAGTACTTCCATAATTATTATTAATAAAATAAATAAAGAGACCTTGCATTTTTTAATGATCAGATGTAAATACAATTCCATAACCCCGTTTCTTGTTTGGTTGTCATTGTACGGACAAAGTGCTTAGAACCCATTTAACCGGACATAATCTAACGGCGATTTGATTCCATGTAGTAATCTATGTATATGAACCCACTCAGCGAACACGTGATTCCTTAATCCTGTTCCGTTTTCCGTTCTTTTGGTAGGTAGGGAGAGCAGAATTAGCTACAACTCTACATGTATACTTTTTTTTTTTTCCACAGCAAGATGGAATTCTCATGTGATTTTTCATGCTAGAGAGCAGTTTTATCTTCTACGCGGTTAAGATAAGTTATTCAAACCATCCGGTATATGATCCAATAATAAAATTTTGAGATTAAAAAGTTTATTTTTTATGTACTTTTAGATTTAAGTAAAGTGATTATTAGTGTAATAGCCATTTGAGATTTATATGATTGTTAATTTCAGAACTCATGAGATTAATCGAAATACATGTAAATTGACCCGGACACTTATATTAATAATAATATATTTATTCATATTAAAATAAGAATTTTAAAAATCTTACTTTCTGCGACCTGATTTGATTTTTTAGCACTATGAACTAAAAAAAAAACCCTATTTACCAGATTAATACCGTTAAAAAATATCCGAACACTTGGGCATTATTAATATTTCTGACCAATATCACCATCAAGATTAATTTATGAAAAAATATCAACCATCAAATTAAATTAGTAAGCTTCGGAAAGACTCTTTAATAGGAACCACTGATCCAGCGGCATTGATTGTTCATTGTATATTGAAGCAAAAGTCTATTTTATTTTTAATTGAAAAGGGCAACATGGCAAAGATGATGGTTTCTTGACATGACAAATTTACCCCCAGAACAGGAATTCAAGTTTGTGATAAATAAGAAGGAGAGTTGGCACGTGCAAGAGGAATAAAAGGGAAGCCTGTAAACGTGATAAAAAACAGTGTAGAGAGAGAGATGTGGCGGCAGGGAATTTTGGTAGGCGCGTGCCTATGTGAGAAGCCATCGAGAGTGGTCCCAGGTGACTGGGGTGTTATGGTTCTGCCACGTGTTTATGTTTAAATACTTGGGCCTGAGGTTAAGCTTCCTGGACTGAAGCACTGAGTGCCACATCCATTGAAAACAGCCCTTAATTTTTCTTCCTTGAAGAATACTTTCTACATTATAGTATACATTAGTTAGATGGTTTTGAATTTTCCCAGACACGTGTATCTTCCTAAGTGAATTTTTCTTCACGTTATTGTTTTTTTAATTGAAATCTAAATAATTAAATATTTTTTCTCAAGAATGTGTTGGTTTGAGTATAAAATATTTGTCTAATATAATATTCAGACAGGAAGAGACAAAAAAAAACACAATAATCATTTAATAAATAAACAAATGCATGTTTTACTTAGTTATTAATGAATATCAACTCTTTTTTTCCTTACTATAATTGATAATTTATAATTGATTTGAAGATTTTGCATTGATAAATTTCTGATAATTATATAATCAATTTTATTGTTCAAGGATGTATGATAATGATTTGCAAGGACGAGAAAAAAGAACATTCATGTTTATTTGAGAGTAGCTGTGAATTATAAATATGAGATTGGAAGTTGAAGTTTTATGTTTCTTTCTTTATTTTTCTTTTTCTCAAGAAACCATCGAATTATAAATTCATTCCTAATTTTACCTTAATTAGAAAAACTGAAGATTATATATATATATATATATATATATATATATATATATATACACACACGAGCTTACTCTAGATAGAATGAGATTTATTGGCTTTTGCTTTCATGTGATTTTTAAATATATTTTTAATTTATAAAATATTGAATTGAGATTTTTTTAGTATTTTTCAATAGTTTTTATGTGTTTTAAAATTAAAAAATATTTTAAAAAATACACTGCACTACAATCTTAAACACCCTTTCAATGTAAAAAACTCTTGTCTCAATCCAAATTTTACCAGTAAATACAGATGATCTGATGTATTTTAAGTTGTTGGTCCTCAGCCTCAATAATTTCCAGTAATAAGAAAATGAACAACAAACAATATAATATAATATAATATAATAATACTCCGCCACATGTTTATACGTATGTTATACGATCACATTGTGTTTGTTGGTTGACTGTACAGGTATAGGAGAATGGACCATGGAGCGGGGAGGGTCGAAGAATGTACAACTGGACTCCACCAATAGACAATAGAAATAGGAAAGACTTATCTTCCCGCCACGTTGATCTTCATATCTTTTCGTTCAAAAGTTCAAAGTATAATCTTGTGCTGGGGCCCTCTTAAGTACAAAGACTTCTCAGTCAAAATGTGGGGCCTTGAGTTGCCCCACGTGGGCATCTGATGCTATGCTATCTTGGTCATGGATGATGGAATGGATCCCCAAGTTCTGACTTCAGTACTTCCCTTGGGCGTTCACGCTGGGTTAGGTTTTCCCTTAATAGCTTGGCATAATACTCTCATTGGATAGCTTTCATTTCCTTTTCATTCGTTGAATATTGTCACCACTGTTGATGATGATGATGCTTGGAGACGGTTTTTTTTTAATTATTATGATAGTGGTTTAAAGTATTTTTTTATTTAAAAATATATTTTTTATTTTTAAAAGTTATTTTTAATATTAAAATATTTAAAAATATAACACAATAATTTTAAAAAAATAATTTTATTTTTTAAAAAAACATGAATATTCTCAAACAACCTCTCAATCTATATACATGGATCTATGTCCGGCCAATGTATGGTGTGCTGGGTGTCTTGGTCCTGGCATCTTTGCTCTTTCTACACGCATGGGCTTTCATTTTTTTTTTAAGATTTCTAATTTGCCAGTTGGCATTTTTGAGTAACCTGTCATATCTGTAGTGTCATTTGAAAGCTCTCGTTTCCATTTCCTTGGCTAAATGCTGTCATCACTGTTGATGATTCTACGAATTGATGGTGCTCTCTATCATTGCTTCTTTAATAATGAATCATGGGCTTTAATTTTTGAAGATGTGTAATTAAATCCGCACCATTGTTTATCAAACATGGGTATGTGACATTTTTGTCAAGTAAAATTAATATTCACACGCGGCCCGAAAGTGAAATTAATGATATTTTGTATAATCATCCAAGGATATCGATTCGCTGAATGATTGAAGTAACAAAAGCATGCATGGGACGAGACCTTGGCAGCCAGGTTTCCCTGAAAAATCACCTCCGAAAGCAAATATAATAGATGAACCCACATGGGTTCTCACAAGATTGCAAAACCATGCATCAAATCCTATGGCTGTATAAAATCAATATGTGTTTCGAATGGCACACACTACATGTATTAACGATATATATCTTATACAACTTTGAAGGGTATATTTTAACTTTGATTTTTAGAAATTACTAATTCAAGTTTCATAAATTTCAGAATTATTGGAGGCTTACATGGTCATTAACTTCAAAACCTGTGGTATTAGTCGACATACGTACAAACTAACCCAGATATACATATTAATAATTAAAAAAAAAGATATATCTTGTGCACTTCAACTTTTCTCATTACTGCCATTTTAAGTATAACTGGCGCCTCCAAACGCCACTTCCTTTTCATGCTCCTTTAGCACTTCCGTGAAGGCTTTTATATGAAAGCTAAGTCACAATATGGTTCAGCTTGTTTAGGGCCATCAAATTTATCAAACCTATATAGCCCCACAACCACGAGTCCTCGATCAGCTGGCTGATAAAAGTTATTGGTTATCTCTTTCAATTTCAAGATCATGATGAACAGAAATGAACAGAAGAGCTTTCCAACCCGTAACAAATAAAGTAAATGTTCCTGTTGGCCTTCCACTATAAGTAAGAACCTATGTTGTTATTAATCGTGCTTATCCATCGGTGGAGAATTTTAAGGAGAGACCTTTTTTTTCTTCTCAAAAATCAATTTGGACATCCACCGATTTTAATAAATGTTTTTTGAATCCTAAGAAACTGAGACAGGTAGAGTTAAGGAAAAAGATGCTGAATAGAAAACAAATGAAGATGGAAAAATAAAAGCTACGTTGGTTTTTAGAAATAGGAAAAGTAGGATATAGGTAAGTATTTAAACTTAAATTTGAGAGGATGTTAATATTAGAATTTAATGATTTTAATTGTTTATGTATACAAAATTGACTTTGAATGTTAGTTATCAAAAAATAGCATGTAAATCCTGAGGGGTTTAGCTTAACTAGTTAAACCATGAATTTACTTTCTAGAGTTCACCAGTTCGATTACCATAAATTTTGGAGCCACTTGAGGTTTACATGGTCGTTAACTTCAGGATCTCGGGAGATTAATCGAGATGCACGTAAGCTGATCCAGACATCCACGGTTAATAAAAAAAAAAAAAAAAAACTGGCTAGTATGTAAAAATATAAAATATACAATGTTTCGCAACAAATGTGTGGCTGATCCATTCCGTTCTTTTGAATAATGTCAAGAACAATATCATATTACGTAGGAAACGAGCAGTTTTCTTGCTTGCTTACATCATTGATACGGTAATTGTACTTGAAATAGCGATATGTCAGCCACAATCTGAAACTTCCTCCATCCTTCACCCATCTATCTGTTCTTGGTTCCTAATATTTAAGAGGTTAGAAAAGGAGAAAAGTTTGGAAAAAATAATGCCAGCTCCTTGGTTACGTTTTAAGTGTACATATATGTAGCAGTGTTTGAAAGTGAGCGTATTATTATAACTCTCTATCTATAGTCTGTATATACTTCATGGGGTTTGGCATGGAAAGGGATTGACACGAGAAATTAAGATGATGCTTGACGAAAGCTATAACTTACAAGCTATATATCAAGAATCTCATCATCTCAGTATCAACATTAAGCTGGCAGAGAATTTCTGTTGGAATTTTAAAAAAATATACAATAAACAATGACAGAAATCTCATTCCAAGAAAAGTTTATTGAGGTCGATCGATCTCGCATATATTTCTCATTTGTCACAAATTGTTCAAAAAAGCTTGTCTCGATTAAAAGCTTGAGTAACTTGCCAAAATATTCGCTGTTGCCTTGACGTAGTCTTAAGATGCCAATATCTTTATTCTCAAATAATAATAATAATAAACAAGGTTAGCATATGCAAACTAATCCCATGATTTTAATAATAGAAGGAGACGATTGATCAAATTCTCTACGCTTCCATTTTTAGTGGTCTGAAAAAGAGATCCAGTTGCAAGAAATTAAGGTCAACACCCGACTATATACCCCACAAAACCAAAATTTGACAATTGAGTCGAATTCCCTAGCTGTTCCACTAAAGAAATTAAGTTGGAGATTTCATATTAGTTAGAATTAACTAACGTGGTTGTTATAACCAGACAATGATAGTTAGTGACATTAGCAGCCTCGCACTTTGACTTTAATTCATGTTTAGCATTATGACTACAAACAAAATCACAGATCAGTCCGCTGAGTTTGAATGATAAAAAAAAAATATAAATTATTCAGCTGGAGTTATGCATTGAATACTGAAGAAAATTGAGTCATTGCCGACATCATCGAAAAAGGTTGAATTCAACATGGAATTTTCTGACTCGATAAGCTTGGAACAATTATCTTCGTGAAATATATAGATTAGTCTATCCCAAACTACAAGTTGCATTTATTAAACCTTTATATCTCAAAAGTAAACTATAGGTTTATTTATAGCTGGGCTTATAATTTTCTCTCCCCGTGATGTGTTTATGGGCTAATTAAAAGCTTAAATAAACTCTATCTCATGAGTCCATAATTTTCTCTATATACGCTACGGGCCAAACTCTTCCTTTCCGACTTCATTTCATGAATCATAGTATTTGGCTGGGCTTAATAATGTTTTGTCGGTCAGGTTTGACGTATCTTGGCTGGCCTTGAAAGTTTGATTTAGTTTCTAGGCCGACATCACCGGTTGGATAGGATTCCAATTTATTTGATACGAGTTTAATTCCACTACAACCTCGAATAAATCCAAACGGTTTTTTTCTTTCACTAGAAGCTCTATCAGATTCGCTAAAGCCACGTATCTCAACCACTGATTCCCAATCATGGGGAGTAAAACCAAGCACTAAAAGTATCCAAAACCTCTGGCTTGAAATCTCTGAGGGCGAGACAGTCCTTGAAAACTCCATACCCTCTTTCTGTGTCGTCCATTGCATGGTTGTCCGCATCCTTTCCTCTTGCGGCACCAAGAAAATACTACTGGAAGCCCAGCAGGAACTCTCTGATGATTCCTTTCGACCACAAGGGAGGAGCCAGGGGAAAAGATGAAGGCAGGGGAAAGCAGTGAGACTGCTGCTTATAGAGCTGTGAATGAAGAGAGCTTGGATGAATGCTGCCTGATAATGTGAATGTTGAGGATGTTATGAGGATTGTTCCAGGGTCTTTACGAGAGAAAGTAAGAGATAATAGTGGTTCGACTTCTTATCCAGGATTGCCTAGTAGGTACACTCTGCATTGGGTGAATGCTTATGTTGATGGATTGCCTGATGAGGATTTTTGTACCGATGAGGACGAGTACAAGGTTTGTGGTGCTGGTGGGTATTCTTCCAGGGCGGTGACCGTAAAGAAGCATTTTTGGACTGGGGGTCCTATTCAAACGCGAGGTGTTGGGCTACCTTAGAAGTATTTAATTTGCAGTCCATATATATATATATATAATGTTTGCGATCAATCAAGAAGTTTTGGTATTTTTCTACATTTTAATATTTGGAATCTGTACTTAATTAAGAGTCTTGGTTATTTTATCCTCTGTGAATCTTATTTTTCCATCTGCTGTGAATTTTGTTATTTCCGAGCTGAAGGAATCCCTTAGCCACTTCTGTTATGTTGTGGTAAAACTGAATTACATCAAAAGCTGCCATCATGCTTTCTCCATTTTTTGTTCCTCTCAAGTTCTTTGAACTTTCCTCACGTCAAGTATTTGTTGTTCTGCAAGTGGTATATACCGCATGTATCTGTCATGGCATAGATTGATACACTTGATCAGAGAGAGAGAGCTGCAAGTGTACTGTGAGCATTATTTCAACCATATAAGGCTGAGGAGAAGAAACTTTTATACGGAAATCAAATATTGCTTCTGATATGTCCGCAGAAAGGAAATAACCTTATAGCCAGGAGAAATCACATGATCCGAAATCTTCAATTAAGTGCTAAATGCTTAACTGTCTAAAAGAGGCATGTAGACATTCATGAACTCCGAAGTCGGAGGTTCAGGACTGCCAAAAATTTAGCTTGCAACAAGTTGAACATGAGTCGAATTGGGTAGTTCAGCATAAGCAGGCACGCATGCAAAGTATTAAAACTAACAAGACCAGGTGCGAAATAGATACTTACAACATCTCATGTAACTCGGCTTTAAGCAGTTCAATTCAAGAAAGGCCAGTTCCATTTGTACAGAATAGCTTTCATAACTATACAGCTGCTATTAGGTATCCTGCAAGCCAATGATATTCTATTAGATATACAGGACTGTCAACATATATATATATATACATATCGATTTGCAATATAAATTAGGGCTTCGTTTGTTTACAGGAAAGTTGTTTCCTTTTAGAAAGTGAATTCCAAAAAAAGTAAATTCCGAGAAAACACTTTCCAGTGTTTGGTTATATTATGAAAAATGAACTGGAAAATAATTTATTAATAAATTAATTTTTTCTCAAGTTTATCTAATATATATAAAATATTTAATATAAATATTTAATCACTTACAATAAAAGAATAAAATCTAAAAAGTATAATGATGAATTTTTTTATTATAATAAATATAGCAAAATAAAACAATAATTATGGCCAAAAAATCATACTTTTTAGTGTTATCAATATTTTTATATTTGATTATGTTAATTCCCCTTATTAAACAATTTTTAGTGTTATCATAATTGTGCTGATTTTCCTCTTCGGTTTCAGTTTTTTCTCTCTTCCCCTGTCATCCCCTTCCCCTTCCCCTTCTTCGATTTCGGTTTATCCCCTTCCCCTTCCCCTTCTTCGATTTCGGTTTTTTCTCTCTTCCCCTGTCATCCCCTTCTTCGGTTTCGGTTTATCCCCTTCCCCTTCCCCTTCTTCGATTTCAGTTTTGGTTTCTCTCTTCCCCTGTCATCCCCGTTTTGGTTTTGGTTTCTCTCTTCCCCTATCATCCCCTTCCCCTTCCCCTGTTCGGTTTCGGTTTCCCTCATCCCCTTCCCCTTCCCCTTCCATTTCCCCTTCCCCTGTTGGGTTTCGGTTTTGGTTTTGGTTTCTCTCTTCCCCTGTCATCCCCTTCCCCTTCCCCTGTTTGGTTTCGGTTTCTCCTTGTTCAGTTTCTCTCATCCCCTTCCCCTTCACCTATTCGGTTTCGGTTTCTCCTTGTTCGGTTTCTCCCATCCCCTTCCCCTTCCACTGTTCGGTTTCTCCAGGTTTCTGCCATCCCCTTCCCCTTCCCGCTCCTCCTTTCCAGTTCTCCTCCCTCTCTCCCCGACTACTTCTACTGGGACTTGAAAAAAAAATAGCAAGGGTTGATTCATTCCTTGATATGGTTGATTAATTCCTTGATAAGTTTGGGCAGTTTGCTTTGATTGATTCACAGTAATCTTAAGGGTAGGGATTTTGCTTTGATTTGATGAAATGATTTGTTTGGTTCTGCCGGTTCTGCAGGATGTGAGTGAGGAAGAATGGAAAACATGTGCTTTTATGGCTTGGTTAATAAATTTGGGTTCCAGAAAAATACTTGTTGCTGCTTCTAATAAAAAGAAAGAGAACGTGAGAATAGAAAAATGTGTGTAATGACAGATAAGAAAAGTGTTTTCCGGTTTTTTTCAAAAGGAAAACACTTTTCTTTGTTAAAGTTATGTTTGCTGTGTTGACCGGAATTTAATTTTCTTTGACTATTTTTTTATATTACTGTCAAACATGAAAAAACAAGGAAAGTGAATTCTAGGAATTCACTTTCCTGCAATCAAACACGGCCTAGGATAGGTATCCTTTTGCTTTCCCATTATTTTTTCATTACGATACGGTGCTGTGAGTTTCAGTTCTATCCGCTACAGTTTACTACTAGGCACACACAGAGAGCTTCTTCAGCTGTGTTCGGTCTAAATGATACAAAGTTGTAGAGGAGTCGTGTTGAGAATGATGAGTGTGAGCTAATACTGGAAAAGATAATTTTAACTACCTTTGGATTATTGAATACAGATAATTGCTGAGTACTGAAAACCTCTTTTATTTTTTCAGAAAGGAAATTGAACCAATCTGTTGCTAGTTTTATTAAATGATTTCCCAACTGCTCCTTAAACGCCATGACTTTGTATTCTTCACTTGTGTATTTCAAGAACAATGCTTGTGTGCCAGCATTATCATTATTAAAGTGAACAGTTTTTGTAGATCCATCATGAAAAAAGTAAGCCAGCCAGTTATCAGAGCTAAGCACCCACAAAACAAAACTAACTATATTTTGACCATGAGTCAAAGTCTCCAATGGCGTAGTTGTTAAGATCCGCCTGCGACTTACTTCAGGTCATTGAATTGTGGATCAACTAGAGACTCTAGGTTAGTGGGTTGAATTAGTTGATTAATTATAATAATATATAATATTGAAATTATATATATATATATATATATATATAAATTAAAACTGAGTTATGTCGCGTGTATTAGTTTTGGTGGGCTAACAAAATAATTTTAGCCTAAAAAAGATGACCAAGATTTAAATCATGAAGGATCAACTAGGTTTAATTAAATCAATGAACGACCAATCTAATTACAAATTTAATCTAGATTAACACGGGTGGCTAAGCTGGATTTAACAATTGTACCCCATGCCACTATGACCCCCTGCCTGGTTTATGGTGGAGCATTTTTAAATTAGAGCGGCGCTATTCTAGCTCCTTCATTTATTAATCCCGCCTCTTAATAATATTATGAGGCGGCTAAATTAACTTTCATTTAGAATATATTATGAAGTATAATTAAAATACAATCAAGTAATTTTCAAAAAATATATTAAAATAATAAATTTATGGTATTTTTTTTAATTTACAAGATAGATAATGAAATAGATGATAAGATTCTTTTTTAATTGCATTTATTTTTTATTTATTGTTTTTTATAAATATATTTAACTAACAATATTTTTTCTTTCAGTTACAGTTATTTAAATGTAAACCAATCCCGATGAATTTTTTTATGAAACACACGAATGATCAATGAACACTAAATAAAGGTCAGCTCGTTGATAGCCATGCTGTGGCAGGTAATACTCGTTAAAGACTTAAAATTGATGTTATCGAGTTGTGTAAATGCGTTCCATAATGCAATGTTGCTTGTTATTCCAGTTCGCATTGGCTTGTATCAAAATGGGGAAACCAGAGTTAGCACAAAAGGCGGTTTTTATTGGCAGAGAAGAGCTTATCAGTAGATCAGTTGCCAGATACTATGACACGCACAGTGGAAGGTTTATAGGCGAACAACCTAGGCTTTGTCAGACATAGACAGTCTCTGGTTTCCTAACATTCAAAGATGATTTTAGAGAGCCCATAGAAGGCATCCTTGTTGTCATGGGACGAGGATTATGAGATCCTGGAGCTATGTGTTTGTGCACTAAGCAGAACTGGTCAGTAGAAGTGTTCTTGCCTTGCTGCAAGATCTCAAATTCGTGCCTGATTAGGTATTTCCTGACTCGGGAGCTATATACCTGGTAAAACAATAACAGAAAAGAACATTTGCAGCCCTAAATCAACATTTTCGAGGCTGACTTTAGGTAAAATGATAACAGACAAAGGATTCTGAAGTTCTGATTGCTCATTGGAGCGCATGACTGATTTGAATTAGATGGTTCTGTCTTGTTAGAGCCTCTAACGGTCTAACCTACTTGTAATGATGTAGATGGTTTTGTTCTTAAATTTCTTTGAACTCTGACATTATGTATAAGCTTCTGTTCCTCATATATGATTAATCTTTCCTTTTAGTAAATAAATTGATAGTTCCAGCCTAGCATTGTCGTTGACCTTTTACTGATACACTTCTTGAAGTAATTTGGTATCAGTAACTCGTGCGCGCTAGACAAATACAATGCACAAAGACTCAACATTTCTACTAACTCCTTGATTCTAGTTACTGCTTACAAAAGATCGATTTTCCAGATTCAAATTTATATTGTCTTGATTGGCTTCATTTAACATCTTATCCTATCAAGGCTTTCTCTATTCTTGTTTTTCTTAACACTTCAAAAGAATCCATGATAGAGCTAACCACCACCCCACCGGGCACTAAATATTATTCAAAAGGGAAAAATTTTACACTAACGGCTAAACTACAGTGGTACATACCATTTACTCTCCCCCCTAGCCCCCCAAGCTACTAGCCTCTCGCTGGATAAACAGTAGCATTGGCAAGGATATCCAACGGCAAAATTCCCCTTCAGGGGTACAGAAAGACGCTAGACTTGGATGTTTAAACATTTATATTCCATAATACTAAACCATCAAAAACTCGTCAAGCAACTTGCTCATCTACTTCCATCATGAACAGACCAAGGCGGCTATCTCCAAGTCGCAGAGCAAAAGCAGCTTTCTTGAATTCAGCCCAGGAGAAAGGCCTGTATAAAGCAGGCTTGATGGGTGTAACCATTTCTGGTGGAACAGCGATCCTTGCATTAAGTGGGGGTGCAGCAAAATAGGCCATTGACATTCTAGACTTGTATGAATTGGTTAGGGCTTTGTGCCTCACACTTACAAATCTCCCATTTGTCATTGCCTACAAAATTTTGAGAGAGAAATTAGAATTAGATTTCCATGCTTGAATAAAAGGCAAATTGGACTGAGCAAAGGGTCATGTCGAAGTAAACGAGAACTAGCATTTAGTTCTTGAAAATGAAAATTTCAAGAAAAAACCTTCCACAAGAAAACCGGTATTGTAAAGGCCTTAGAAACATATCTGTCATTGTCAATTAAAAAATATATCAATTTCATTTTCACAACAAAGAGACCCAAGAAAAACGATACTCCACAGAAAATGTCTTCGAAATGGTGAAGTCAGCTTCTAAAAACATCATAAAAGGACCAACCAACGGCCAGGTACTTTTCAGTTCCAATATTTCTGAATCTAGCTGGTGTTTATTGGTTGAAATTATATAAAAAAAATATTAGATTATTTTTTAAAAAAAATCTTTTATTATTTTAATACATTCATATGAATAAAAAAATATTTTAATATATTTTCAACAAAAACTATTCTTTTAGAAATACTAAAAAGCAAGGGATACCGTACTCTAAACGGGCACTGAGTGATTCAATTACTCATTCCCAACTGATGTTGATTTGGGCCCCATTGGCATCAAGAAACCAAATCCGAAGCCTCCTGGTTACTGGCTAGCTAGCTAGCTAGCTCAGCTATAGTAGCAGTAGCTTCCATCAAATCCAGATCAACTACAAGATAAGAGAGAGAAGGAGAAAGGAGAAAAACAGTAGACCAACCTGTAACAAGTCACCCACATTAACACAGAAGGCAGTGGGGTCAGGTGTTACTGGAACCCAGGCACCATCATTCAGGGAAATCTGAAGGCCACCCACGTCGTTGGATCTTAAGACGGTCAAGATCTGAGGGTCAGAATGTTCTCCAAATCCTACCTTGTTGTGGTTACAAGGTGATGAGGAGTCCTTATCCTTGCAGAGTATAGGCATGGGAGGGTAGTGATTTAACCTGATGATTGAGTCACTGTCATCATCTCTGATTAGTCGACTGAACACTGATCTATCTAGGACCCACAATCCCTCTGCCATCAGATCTAATAACTCACATGCCAGCTCCCTAACTGCTTCTATGTAGCCGCTCATTGCAGAGCTGTGTCACAGAAATAGAAGAGAGAGAGAGAACAAAAATCACGCCTTATCAACGTCGGTGAGTATAACAACAGGCTAGGAGGGATTAAAAATAAAAAAGAAAAAAGACGAAGCCACCAGTCACACGTCTAGAAAAGTACACTAGACCTGCTTCTCCTTCGCTTTTCCCAGTCTCTAATATTCACAAATTCCAGTATTGCATTATTTGGCGAAAAGAAGTCACCGATGCCCTTCCCCAGATTTCACAATCTCCCTGACTTGTGCATTTTGATTCTCCATTTTTTTCATGCAAATAAGTACCTTATCTTCATTTTCTTTTCAAATGTTTTGGATTGTGATCTATAAAAAGAAACACTTAATCATGTGTGTTGCCACTTGGTAAATTTTACATGTGCATGCTGACGACATTGAAGATAGATGAACATAGAGGTTGGACCGTTGGAGGCAATATTTGTTTGTTCTTTTTAGTAAAAAGAAACTTTTGATTGGTTTATAAAAAAAAAAAAAAAAACTAAATGATCTTGAAACCAACCACCATCACTTTCTTCTTTACCTCTTTTTTTTTTCTAGATTACCGGCCATTCAACTTAAGAAGACATTAACAAGTGAATCCACCTTAGTATCTGAAAACATAAAACTTCTCTTGTTTGGAAGGGAAAAAAAAAGAAGCTTTCCAAGTGAAATTCAAGCGGTAATGGAGAATGTTTCAACTCTCAAGTGAAAGAAGTTCAGACATGTTATCCCACCCTCCAGGAGGACATATAATTCCATATTTCCGTGTGATTTGGTGTTTTAAATTGAATTTCATAAAAATCACGTGTTGGTCCCTTTTTAAAAAAAATTCAAGAAAGATGGAATTGAAATCGATCGCTCTTCTTACATGCATGATCTTGTTAATGATAAATTACAATAACTCCTTAGAATATTATTTTGGAATTGCAGGTAAAGTTCAAAACTTCGAAGATTTTACGAAACCTGCCTCTTACATTTTTGTAAGAAAAATAGTAAACACTAAAGATTTTATATCTAAAATTTCGTTATTATTTTTAAGATAAATGGAGTGTTTTGTAATATTCTTAATTTTTTGTATGATTTATACAATGATCTTGATTATACTTAGTGTTGCTGTAACTTACTAATTTCATAAATTTGCTTAATTACTGAAAATTAGACGTGAATTATTAATGAGCGATGATTGCTAATAGTCACGCTAGCATGTACATAATTTCATAGCTAGCGTTCTACTTATGGAAACCTAGTTCTCTTCATTTTCATGTTCCTTTCATACCACACATTACCCAGGATGATTAAAGAAATTCCTATGATAACGTGTACGAGTATTCTGCTCACATAAAATATTAAAAAAAGCAACTTGTTTCACCCTGAAATTCATTAAGGAAGATTCTCCCAGCAAATCAGAGAATATTTTTGCATTTTTAGGAATGTCAGGTGCACTTGAATAAAAGAGGTTTAAAAGATACAGTTCAGTTTCAAGAACGTTCCCAGCCAGCACTATGTTTGCATATATATAGAAGTGCTCGGGACATTGAATTAGCAACTTGCATGGTAGCATCATTTTCAAATTTCGAAAATAAATCTAATTTGGATTTAAAAAATGCCAGTACTTTGCTGTTAGTAGTAGTGGGCTTCTCAGTTTATAGGCTTTGCATCATTTTGCTGTTAACTTTGTTCACCAATCTTTTACCAATAGCTTCGCTAAAACATGTTTTACCTCGGGTTCTCAAGGCAGCACTCAAAAATAAAATAAAAACCTCTCTTGCACTTTCATCAAGAGGTTGGTGACTCTCGAGCAAATACATGCATGAAAGTAACTAACATTGCAAACGTAATTTAAAGAAAGAAAAAAGGAGAAAATAAACTATAGATAAATAAATGGGGATAGTGTTAAATTTTCATATACAATAAATGAAAAGCTCAAAGCAATATAAAGGGTGTAAGCACTTGCCTGAATTCTGTAGGGTCATTGGAGATGGTTTTGGATCTTTCAGCAATGGAGAGAGGATTGGTATTAAAAAGTAGATATTCAACCTCTCCTGTGTCACCATTAAAGCCAATGTTTTTGCAGCCATAACCAAAGGAATTAGCAAGCCCAGCCTTTTGCTTTTCATCGAATGTTTTGGCAAAGAAGTTGAAACTTTCGTTTTCCATTTTGGCAATGATGTCATGAGGAACGCCATGGTTTTTTACCTTGAAAAAACCATATTCTTCACAGGCTTTGACAATGAGACTGGACACCATTGATCTCTCGCCTGAGAGATCTATTACAGGAAGCTCAATGGCCAGGAGTTTTTCCCCGTGAATTTGAGTTGGGGATGCCACTACCATGTCTATAATTATATATCTTCGGAGACACAAGATAAAGGAAATTAAAATAAGGAAGAGGAGCACTTGGAAGATATAGAAGAGAGGAGGTGACAGAGGAATATTTTGAGAGATGGAGAGACTGGAAAGAAGGAGGTGAGAAACGGTGAGGTACCTGCTCGTGCTTGCTGGAGATAAATAGGAGAGAGAAAATCATAGAAGGAGGATGGGGAATTAATAAAATCATTTATTTTTTTTGTTATTTTATTAGTAATTTGTTTCTTTAATTTTCTCGGGATTCAAGAATCTAAGACTTTTTGGGTGGGTGAAGTACAACTAGCAAAATCCTGTTCAATGTAAGAAAGGTTGACTTCCTTCATTGATTTCCTGACTCTTTTTTTTTATGTTTCTTGGATGAACTTTTCAAAACTCTTTTTATTGACTGGATTTATCTTTAATTTTGTATCACCTTTTTATTTATTATTATTGGACATCAGATACTCTTTTGTTTTTAAATACACCCGGCCACCTCCCCTTCTCCCTCATTTGTCATTCCAATGCTTTAATGAAATTATTTTTTTACTCTTGAAGAGTAAACTTCCTTAGCTTAGTGTCAAGGGGTAGAGAGATATTTTTCATCAAATTAGTCACTAAAGAAAATAAAGGGTTTAGAGGGGTTTTTCACCTTTCTGATAGTGTAATTATTAACTTACTTAAATACCCCTAAAAAAACAATATTTTTTTAGCTTAGGATGTAACGGTACTATTTTCATGTAGGTTAATTGAGTATTCTAATATACATAAAAATATTATTTAAATTAATAAGTGATTATCACGTGACTAGTACATGTCTGAGCCGTGATGAGACAAATATGAATGATAGCAGCATTTGATAGATATCATTGCCTACGTCACAGGGTAAGACCCATGGAGTTAGAAGCTCATCGGTTAAACTCATGTGACATGTTTTTTCCTCCTATTTCCTTTATCTCTCTCATCCTCAAAAAAACATGTCGGCCTTTGCACTAGAAAAAATAAATATGATCATTTGTTCATTGTGTTAAATTAGATTCTTATTCTTTTAATTATAAAATATTTAAACTTTAATTATTTATCAAGTTAATTTTATTTTTCAATTTGATTTATTAATATTTGATTTTTTATATCAAGTTTGTTTTTTATTCTTTTAATTACAATATATGTTGTCTCTAACCAATTGATGACTTAGTTTTTCTTTTTTAATGCAATCCATTAACTTTTAATTTTTATATCAAATCCAGTATGAAGTCTTTTGATTGTTACTTCTAGTTTTTTATTTTATTTTATTTTTTATATTAAACTTGGTTTTTGTTCTTTTTAAATATACATATTTTTCAAGTCCATCCTAATTATTTTGATTGGTTAGAAATTTTACATTGTTATTTTTTTAGATTTGCTTTTTATATTATGATCTAGCCTTGTGATCCATTTCACAAGTTCTAAATATTATATCAGGTTGGTTTTAGTTATATTTTATTTTATTTATTTCATTCATCATCATTAAATTAATTGAAAATTAATATTATTTATTTATTTTATTTCTTTTATAAAAATAATTTGATAAATTCATCAAATTTACTAAGTTTAACTCATTTTTTTAATGATTTTTTTATTTTGAATCAATGATTAGAATCTTAATTTTTTAAAAAAATATTTGCATTTTCTTGATATATTTTTACTTAAAAAAACAATTGACCCGTGAAGTCGTTTCAGCCACCTGTTCAGTATATTCTAGCCAGGCTCACGTTACAACAGTGTTGACATCAGGTTTTGCAGCAGATTGGGTACTCCTGCTCAAGTTTCTAGGCAAGAATTATATTCCATGTACGCTTGTTATTATTTTTCAAGATATTTTTATTTTAAAATATGCTAGAATAATATCTTTATTTATTTTTTAAAATCCATTCCAGACATATCTTATTAAAATAATTTAAAAATTAATTTTTTTAAAAATCAAACTCTTATAAAAATAATTTATAACCACAGAAATAAACGGGAATAACATAGCTTTGCTGGACCACTCTCTCATAGCTTTGCTGGACCACTCTCTCATTTTAGTTAAATTTAGTTTAGGTACGTTGTTACCAGATTGACGGTGAATACATTTTGTTTAATATCAAGGGAAACGTTTTAACCTTCTTGACTTGGGAGATGTTTGGATTTTCGTGCAAGGTATTTTTAAAATAAAATTTTTAATTAAAATATATTAAAATATTTTTAATTTTTTAATTTTTATATCAGTATATCAAAATTATAAAAAAAATTTCATTTATTATTTTTTAAAATAAAAAACACATAACCTTTGTTTTGGAGTACGGTTCAAACAAAAATTGACTAAATTTAAAAAAATATATTTAAAATTATTTTTTTAATATTTTATATTTTTTTAATGTGTTAATATTAAAAAAAATATTTTAAAAAAATATTACTTTAACATATTTTTAAACTAACGTTATCGAATAAACCTTTAAAAACAGAAATAAAAATCGTGTCAACCAACATCTTAGCTAGGTTACATCTGAATTTTACCATTAATAGCATCCCGAACTCTTAGATGCAACGATTTTCAATTTTATTTTACTTAAAGTATTATAATCATTTATATATCCAGCACCGAGGGACGAAGCCATGATATTTTTCGAGGGAAACCAAGATTAGAAATGCCTTGAAATTTTAGATTATCTAAAGGAAAGGCAGGCAAAAAAAAAAAACTGTAGCCCGGTTTCTTCCAGCCTCCCCAAAGTCCACCCCTGACAGCACCTCGAAACGTTTGGAGAACAATTCTTAATTGAACGTAATTACCAAAAAATGGTGATAAAGAGATAAATAATGTAGAAATCTCCTTGTAAAATGACATGAATTAGAGTCGTTTAATTGTTGAAATTCAAAACAAAGATTCATTTTTATATTTATAAACTTGTTTTCATGAACGAAGAACGTGCCATTATCACAAGGTCCAAATCAATCATGCTACAAGGACATGCAACCAGTAATTAATCTCTCAGAAAATACTACGTCAGTCCATTAAACTGTTCTGGTTTACACGAATAAGAGTGTAATTTTTTTATAACTCCAACATGGTTGCTGGATACGGAACAACACTCTCCACTGTTTCTCTACTCTTCCAGCTTCCAAAAACATTGCTAGAACAACAATAATTGGAGGTTTTGAAACCCTTTTCCACGAGCAACTGGGATGGCCATTTCTTAGTGGTAAAACGATACCCTACACAAGCCTCCCAAGCATCACCGTCGTCATTTCATTCTTACTGTTTTAAAGGATAAAAATTGAATGCACAGCTGATTGATATAATTTTTTAATCAGTGGGAGAAAGTCATCTTAGCAATCTATTTATATTTTAATATATCTAACATTGATATTTGTATTGATCTGAGCCCCTTCTTAAAGCTGCAGTGTAGAAAAGAAAAGCTAGAAAGAATTAATTTTATTTAATTTTTAGCTCTTCTTTTATCTTGACAGTTGGAGATGCCCTAACCTGACTGGTTTGCTGTGAAACAACAGGGTAAGGGCCGAAAAGACATGACACAATTATTGATGACTAACACGCTATCCTAAAGTGGCTATCAAATAATGGAGTTAGTCGAATTAAAGAATGACTAGTAGCGTCTAATTATCCCCTCCTACAAATAGATATGCTTTCAGAGATTAAAAATGATTTGTTGTCCCTTCCAAGAAATAGCTTCCGCTTAGTCACACGCGGTCTCACAGCACTTCCTTCATGTCGAAGGAAAAGTTCTGTTTTTTTTCCCTGCTCGGTCAGTGGTACAGTTTATGTTCCAGCGTGTTTTTTTTTTAAAAAAATTATTTTATTTTTTAATTTTTTAAATAAATTTTTAAACAACAATTAGACACATGCATGGAAATCAAAATGTACGGCAAATAAAAAAAAATACTCTTGAGTTTCCTGATTTGCAACTCTTAAATTTTTGGACAGAGGACATATTTACCTTTCAATTGCCACTGGGTTCTCAAATGGGATCCATTATTTATTGAATGTTACCCAATTAATACTTTCCCTGAAGAGTTTTACTTTATAAATATAAACAATGAAGACCTCGTTGTCCTTAACAATGTCGTTTCATCAGAGATTTTAATGATGAGTTTAATTACGTAATGTTTGATATAACATATATAGATGATGAATCCAATTGAAAATTGTTTTTGTTTGGGAACCCGGTTTGTAATACTTGATAACTGGGGGCCAGAGATATCCTTTGCCCAGAATTTTAATTTTATGCGCGTTTAGACTCTCTCTGTCTTTGATATGGTAATCAACATAGAATCCAAAGTCCAGCCTACCAAACATACAGGTGGGACAAAGAGGCGGGCAAATTAATTTACTGTGGCAGACGAGAGAATAATTGGAGGATGGTAGCTGCATTTATAGACTGATTATGCACCATACATTAATGACAAACCTTAATTGATTGAGTATTAATAAATTATCCGTGGCTTCTAATTAGAAGGGAAATAGGGAAACTTAATCCCCCGTGATTGAGCAACTAGCCTTTCTTTCGAAGTTAAAGACAATGCCCCTGTTCATCTGAATCAATAAAGTTAGATTATGTTTCAATTTCCTCGCAAGGGACGCTATAAAATGAAAAATAATGGTAGGAACTAGGAAGTCAAACAGCCTACACTAACATGGTATATCTAACAACCCACCATCTCAAAATAAATATTGTAACATTGATATCTTGACATGAATGATAGCGTCTGACACAAGATCACGGCTACTTGAGAACTGGCTCTCTGGGTCCATTGGCCATGCCCTCGAGCGCAAATGTCATTTTCCTCGAGGAAAAAAAATTCATAGGTAGTTGATGGATTTCATTTATTTCTTTATCTCCTCGTTTATTGTATTGCATGCTTGTGATGATGTAAACAAGGGTTTATTATGTCAATTTATTTAGTAGTATATCTCGAAATATCTATTAATTTCTCATCCAATGACTCAGAAAATCTACTTTTCTTTCAACATGCACACTAGTTATTTTCATTGAAGTGAACAATAACGCTAGATATAGGAGTTCTATTAAATATTTTATTGTTTATATTATAACTTTTCGCTTGTTATTACATCCTATTTATTTATCTATTCGATGATATGAATGATTTGTAAAATTGTTAGCACCACCAATAATTTCTCCAGTGAAATTTAGACACGCTTTCAGAACAAAACACAAGATCTATTAGTCTCCAAATCTACCATTCTAGTCTCTTCACATACCATGAAAAAAATCAAAAACTAAACCTGTTCTCACAAAGACATGCATTGAATCGTTTGTGTAGAAGCTAGAGTGTACATACTAGGAGAGCTAGCTGCTGATGGGCAGACCAGAAAGGATGGGCCACTGGACCAGAGCTGGACACTTTGTTCAAGCATCGCAGGCACTAACTATCACCGACCTCGCTGTAGTTGCAAGCTTTTTTAAGAAATAAAATATACTAGCAGAATTTCTCACGTGGCTGTGCTTTTAAACAAAATTAAATGTTTTTTTGTTTAATATATATATATATATATATATATATATATTCATTAGTCGGAAGATTCTAGTTAAAGAGCCCCTTCTGTTACTCCTAGATGAGAGCAGTGATTTTAGCTCAGGACCATGCATTAGCCAACCAATTTGTTTACATGCAAGAAAAAAAGGGGACTCCCAATGTCTGGCCAAAAAAGGTAATCTACACTCACGCCATCACCAAACGGCAGCCTACTCTCTTCAATTAACGGATCTTTGAAAAGTCAAGAATGATGGCATCCGTTAAAAAAGAAGAGAAAATACGCTCTTAATTAACGCATCTTCTATTTCTATTTTACGTGTACGTCAAGCGCTACTGGCCAGAGAAAATAATATTCGACGTGCGTGTTTGATCACACACACGCATATACATCGAGAAAATAGAAAAAAGTAAATCGAGAATTTATCATGATACATGGAATATACTATGATCATGTTAAATGTAAATCGAGAAAAAAGTGACAAAAATGTATCAAATATTAGTTCAACCAATTTCGAGGCTCTCGAATCATTGAATTTATTATGATACATGGATTGGATTAGATTTCTGTTTGCATCCTCATAGTATTCCAATTAAGTCCTTGTCAATATATAAGAGTATGGAGATAAATGGTTACAAGTTGGACATGTTCTTGATGTCTACTATACTGTTTTAGTCAAAATTAATCCAACGATAACTAAATTTTTTGGTAATTAAAAAGGTGGTGGTGGTGATAACAAGAGTGGAAAGGACAATGGCTAATAATTAATCATGGTATATAATATTAAGATTTATTTGGTTTATTTTTTTATCTCTAGATATTGCTTCCATGTTATTTAAAACATAGCAACGTCTATTATTGTACACATCCTTGCATGGGACGAGAGATTCTTGTGTGAATGACAAAAAGTCAAAGTCCTGTATAATTGGGTGTTAGCTAGCAAGCATGGGTTTTCAAGTCGTCTTCAAATTTAATATATGGAGAGCGATAGGAATGGACGGAATACATATATTTGGTGTCTCTGTGTGGCGATTGATGTCACGAGAAGAATTCCCTTTCTTTCTTTTTTTTTTGATCATATGCCCGAGCAGATAGTAATACAATAAAATAATGGGCCAGCAAGCCAAGTTGCCGAATCCTGGACGTCAATCATCATCCACACTGTCATCTGCCGAGATATTTTGTGCATAATTCAGGTAATTAAGTAGTCTATCGCAGGAACAATGACAGTTATCTGAAATGTTTTAGTTAACAAACTAAACTACGACCATACAACTGATGCAATCGAGCTGGTGTCCTTTTCCTTGGGGATTATGTTCAATTAAGAAGACAAATCTATGCACAAAGCTTGTTTGTTTTTTTGTACAAGGCAATACAGGATATGTGCCAGTGTTAATATGTAAATTAAACTCTGTATCCATTCAAGAAATAGACCAGAAGATTAATATAATTTATATTAAAATAAATAAATAGATTATCATCGTTTTTCCATTGTAATCTATTTATACATCCCATTAAACTTTAAATATTACGAAATGACCAGCTTCTTAAACCACCCTTGATTAACCTGTATAGTATTTTATTGACACTTTATTCTTACTATTGAGAAAACTAAAACATGTAGAAGTTAATAATTAAGATTTTAAAAATATCAAATCACAGTTTATCAAATTATTAAATTATATCCTTCAGTCATTAGTCAGAATAAAATCCTTGTTCGAATATATATATTTAATATTTATCATGATTATATTAAACAGTACAACTCTGAAATAAAATAATTTATAAAAACCATAATAATAATACAATCATGGTAAAATTTAGTGAAAGTATTGAATAAATTTTTACCTGCACTTGTAACTTATGTATTTGAATTATTCATAGATAGTTTTATTAAAATTATATTCTTATATAGTTCTTTTTTCATTTGTTTAAAATTAATTTAAATATTCTAATAAATTTCTTATCGATACACATGCATAAAACAAGGAGCAAGCTTAAACAGAATTGCTACGATATTGCCTGGTGCAGTTACATTATTTGTTCTGGGCTGATAGACCAGCAAAACCTAATCTCTTTTTACACTCATCGGGCCCAATGCTTAGTAGGTTTCCACATGAAATCTCATATTTCGGGGTCCATCTTCCATCATTTGTTCAAATCTCGTCATGGGCTTTTGATGATTCTGAAACTTTAAAAGGTTTGTGTAGGCCTTAATTTGGGCCTGGCTCTGGGGAGGGCGTTTAAATTATTGTTTGGGCCCTAAAGATGTAGGCCTATTTTAGAAGAGGGGGAATTCTTTCACATTATAATCTTGTATTCGAATCCAAAACGAGATTGCAAGGACAAAATTTCTTGCAAATACACAAATTTATATATTGTAGGCTTGCCTAAAAATTAACTAAAAAAAAGACTCGGTCATAATGCGTGAAAACTAGTTCCAGGATTGTATTGGCTGCTAAAACAATAGCAGCAGGCATGGCAAAAAATGGTTGTTTGGTGATTTGGTGCAAGGTGGATTGATTTTGTAGACGTGGGAGTTGTTTGTGACGAGCGGCCCTTGGACCCCCTCCCCCCTTTTTCATGAACTTTTTTTCTGTTTTTAGGAAGCATAAGACTTTTATTAGTGTCTATATTTTTATTATTTGTATCATTTATAATAAAAATAAATTATTTAACATGAAAAATCATAAAAATTACAATGCTGATATATTATATTAAAAGTTAATGAAGCTCTAAACAAAATTTATACTCACATCATACATCTTATACATGTGTATTTATGTTATAGATAAAAAAATCTATAATTAAAACTTTGAAGACTTGGGACCGAGGGCAAATTTGTTATTGACAATTACTTTTTTTTTTGGTTGATTATCAGTTGGGTTAGGAACACTTTGATTGTTTAACTTGTATAAAATATTTTAAAAAAAAATGATTGATGCGTGTTTTGCATGTGTTACCTGCTTTGATATCTTTGGATGACACATGTAGCTGATTACAGTGATGAAAAATAAGATTCCAGAGTGGTGTTTTATTCTTCTAAACCTCCCACCTATTCTACAGGAAATAGTTAGAATAAAGTCCTTGTTCGTGTATGTATATTTTATTTATCATGATCATATTAAAAAGTACAACTTTGAAATAAAATAATCTATAAAAATTGTTTCATCTAATATTACGGCTACCTTAAAAAATTCAATAAAAAAATAAATTTATAGCATCTTGGTCTTTCATGAGAATGATCCTTTTTAAGAAGTCATCAGCTAGTATTATGGTCACTGGAAAACCTAACTGATCAATAGAGATTCTATGATACGAGACTAGTTACCTAAAAAAAAAGATATTATCACCCTTAAACATATTTTATGTGGCAGGCTACATCATTGATTTTGTCTTAAACTATTAAAGTTTGTTGGTTTATGTTATGATAGTTTGCTTATAATATTCATAACCATAGTGTTAAAGAATATTCAACTACAAATACTTTTAACTCTGGTGTTGGTAAGTATTATGTAGTTAAAAAACAAAATGTATGATATTCATAACTCTAGCGTCAGTGAATAAAATAAATTTAAATCAATGCATGCATATTTTTTATTTTTCTCAAAAAAAGAGTATTATACACTATATTTGTATTTCACAGTAAAAATCCATAGATTAATTTTATAGTGAAATACCTAAAAGAAATGTGACAACCTACAAATAAATTCAAAATGATTCACAAATATTTTTTGAACTTTCTAATATTAAAAGGGGGGCTTGTTTTGTCAAATCTATAAAAAAAAACATAACTAAAATAAAGGGGATTGGGTCTGAGGCCCAAGCCCAACCCACTTTTGTTATTTTTCTTTGGGGCTGGATCGGACCAGTTGCCCAACCCGGTCAATGGCCCAAGCCAATGACCGGGCTGCCTTTTTTGCTTTTTATCCGCAGTCGTGCGTGAACTGCTCACGCACGCCTGCTACAGAAACATAGTAATTAAAATCAAAGGGGAGGGAAACGCAGCGTACCTGTTGCTGCACTTGAAGATGTGATGACGGTAATGGAGGGCTGGCCGGTTAATGCTACTTTCTCCTCCTGTGCTTGTTTTGTTCCTTTTTCTGGTCTTCTTTCTCTCTGCCTTTTTTTTTTTTTTGATTTCTGGTTTCCTTCTTCTTCTACCTCTTTCCTTCTGTCCCTCTCTATATCTACTTCTCTCTCTGTCCTCTGCTTCTTCTTCTTCGTCTTCCGTCCTCTGTCTCTGGTTCTACCTCGTTCTCGGTGTCGTCCCCTTTCTTGTGTGATTACTGGTTTCGTGGCCTATCCCCCTCCCTCTTTCTTTATTCGTTCGCTGTCCCTCGGTTTGTTCTGTTCTTTTCCAACTGGTTCTTAGCTCTGTTTTTCCCAGCTTCTCCGTTTTCTTTTTTCGTTTTTCCTTCCGTTCAGCCTCTCTGGTTTTTTACTTTTTTCGGGGTTTCCTCTTTTGTTCTCTGTTTTCATCCCCCCACCCCCTTTTCGTGGTCTTCTCTGGCTTTCATAAAGCGAGAGATTGACTTCTGTTCGTGGGTTCGTGCCTCACGATCGTGAGGCACGTTCATCTCTGTTTCTTTGAGAAGAAACAGAGGAGCAACAGTCCTGCAATCAACTTCGTGGCCCCTGGAAATAGCAACGTGTGGATAGTGGGCAGGAGCTTGGTCCAAAACAATTTGGTCCATTTCCTCTTGAATCGGTCTCTGGTCTGGAGACAAAGTGGCGAAGACGATGAATAGTATTCCTGAAACGGCGCCGTTTTCTTGAATAAAATGGTTATTTTTAATTTTGCCTATGGATCAATTGCAATTGAACCCTTGTATTTTAACGCCATTTACAAAATGATCCTCAGACTTTAATTTCTTGCAAGTATAACCTGAATCAACCTCAAATTTTGATATTTCATCAATTAAGCCCTGATTTCATTAATTAAAATAATTTCAAGTTCTATTAAGTCTTCAAACTTCTAATTTATGCTATTTTGGCTTATATTTCAATTTAATCCTCATTCATTTCATTCCATTTTCTTTTCATTATTATTTTTTTGTTTTGTTTTTTTATAAAATAAAATAAGATAAAATAAATAGAGTCAAAAATTAGATTATGACAAGAATCATAATGATACTATAACCATGTTAAATTTTAATGAAGTAATGAATAAATTTTTACCTACACTTGTAACTTATATATTTGAGTTATATATAGATAGTTTTATTAGAATTATATTACTATATAGTTCTTTCTTCATTTTTTTAAAAATAATTTAAATATCTTTATAATTTTTTTATTGATGCACTTGCATAAAGCAACGAGCGAAAGATTTCAAACTTAAAAAAGATTGCTATAAGATTGCCTGGCCCAGTTACAATATTTATTTTGGGCTAATAGACCAGCAAAATCTAATATTTTTTAATACTCTTCTGCCTCAAAACCTAGTGAGTTTCCATATAAAATCTCATATTTCAGGGTTCATCTCCCATCACTCGTTTAAATCTCATCATGGGCTCTTAATGATTTTGAGATTTTAAAAGGTTTATGTCGGTTTCGAGTTGGGTTTGGACTTTGAGGAGGGCTCTTGATGACAATAAATAGCTATTTGATAGGTTGATTTTGGAGGCATGAGAGTTGTTTGTGATGAACGACTCTTGGGCCTTAAGGAACTTAATTGGGTTGAAGTTGGGAAATGAGGTGTGTAAGTCTGATTTTATTAATTAAATTAATTTTAAGTTTAATTAAGTTTTCAAACTTTTAATTTATATTATTTATGCCCAAATTTGTAATGTAATAAAGTAGGATGAGTTAATTTTTTTGGAGTGTTTTTAGATCATTTTAATACGCTAATGTCAGAAATAAATTTTAAAAAAATAAAAAAATATATTGTTTTAATATATTAAAAAAAACAATCTTTATTTTATTAAAGTGCAGTTAGTGCGAAACTACCCTCTTTCTTTTCTTTATGTCAAAATCAGGCTGTAAATTTCTCATCTAGGCATTATTGAGAGGTAATCGACAGACGTCATATCCCCTCCTTTTCTATGCTCTTTTTTCCTGGCCAGACATGCCTTTTCATTGGTCATAAAAGGAATGATTAGAGCAAAAGTTTAAAAAACCTAATAAGTGACCCATGTTACCATGTTACCCAAAGATAGTAAAAGGCTTGAAAAAAAGGGGGCCCGATGTTGGCGATACCTAGCACAGAAAGAGCTCGAATGAAATAGAAAAACTGCAAGTGAAATCATGAGGTTCATCCCTTCCCCCCTCCTTCCCTTCTAGCATAACAGGCTATCCGCTAGATATTCCAGATCATTTTTTATGCGCTGAAATTCGAAATGAAGATTTTCAACGTTCAGTTTTAAGTAATTGAAAATCTGTATTTAAAATGATGTATCTACGAGAAATTTTATATTCTTGAACTCAGGTTTTAGATCTCAAGAAAATCGTCTTCAGATTCAAATCTCGACGCGTATAATTTACAAGTCACTTAGCATCGGAAGATGTCATGCGTTCAGTATCCAGAACAAGTGAGGGTCGTTCTATTCAAGCTTGCTTAACTTTTACCCTGTCACATTCCCTGCATCACTGCAACAAGTAAGGTAAACGGCTAAAAGTGATGGCATCATGGGAGGTCTAGGGCTTTTAGCTTTTCAATCCCCACTCGTGGAACACCATCATTTTGTGTTAGAAGCCGACTCTTCTCTGACCTCCTTTTGCTCGAAATTCCTAACTCGGTCTAAAGAGATAATAATTAGTTAGCAAATCGATATCATAAATATTCTTGACTTGATCAATCGAAGTAATTATTAACATCAAATTCGCATAAGATACTCTCTCAGTCAATCACCAATCCAAATAGTTTGTGCGTCTTTCGAGAAAATTTGCACTAACGAATTGGTTCCATATGTTCATGAACAAGCTCTTGGACCTCCTTGTTCTCCAGGGCACGCTGCTCCAGGAAAGAAAATCTGAGCTGGAAATGGGAGAGTTCTTCTATTCCTGTTACACAGTCCTAATTCCAGTACAAAATCTCGCGCAAGATCATACTTTCACCAGCGATCACAGATCGAAATAATTTGGGGGTCTTTCGAAAAAATAGAAATGAAACATTAATTAACAATTCTAGTCCACTTTACCAAACAAAAACAAAAGGAAAATTTAGTTTCATGTTCATGGAATAATTAAGTTGTCAGATCCTGTTTGTTATTCACTGCAGAAACGACTATTCCGAATTAGTTTTTCCAATGACATTAATTATTTTATGAGATTTATGGTGTCACGAGAGTTTCCTTGGTGGATCGGTAGAAGGGTCTCTTGGGCATAGTTGTGGTTATAAAAAATATTCCTGCATTTAATAAGATCCTTTTTTAAAAAAAAAGATTTCATTTAGCTTTTGTCTTGTTTTAAAATAATTTTTTAAGCAGTGTTTGGTTATAAATGATGTCTCCCCAGTCAAACTTGTTAATGTTCCTTGCGTCTCCAGTCAACACTCCTTTCATAACTCTTATAACTAATATTTTTTTCACTATTTTTTTGGGGAAAAAAACCCTCGAGCTTTTTATAAACAGAACCCAGACAAGCTCGACATCCTAAGATTTGCGAGCTCAAGACCTTAACAAGGGTATGCAGACAAATAGAGTTTCTCCTTTCTAGAAAACCATGGCTTTCTCTCTTCCTTGATGTACATAATGGGTTTGGTCTTTAATTTTAGCATATATATATATATGTTAAATGTTACTAGGTAGAAAATATTAGACATAATGGATTGACTTCATGTCGTCCTGAGGCCTGATGTCTCCGTCTTCCATTAGACCGTTATATAATTGGACATTTTCATTTCAAATTGCTTTCATGAAATTAGATTAACATGGCTGTCAAAGCACATCCCGTACCTAAAATTCTTGCAGATAAGGCTACCAGTTCTTCATGGAGAATAATTGTACAGATAGAATCAACAAGCGTGAGTGAGAGTGCTTGGTCCACGTAGCCTTATGGCTCTGTGATGTTGACAAAATGTTCCGATTGTAGCGTAGGAATCTTAATTAAGCCCTACGTGGATGTGAAGTTAAATTGGGCATGGTAATGAGACAATATACCTTTGGTAGATGATACATCATTTTAACTTGCAAGGCAGGTCAGGTCACTGCATGGGACCTTGTCCCATTGAAAGCATATATAGCTTGGTGGTAAAATATATGCCAGGAGGAATGGGATTAGCTTGTGATTTGTTGTGAAAAAAGAAATAAAAATAACTGCTTGTTTGTTACCATCCTCTGTGTCTTGAAAGTTGAAAATGTTATGGGACAAAGCATTCTTAATTTTCATAATTGCATTTATTTGGTAGAAAACTTGCTTTCTCAAGCGGCAACGGTACTCATCATTTGACACGCTTGTTGAAATTCTTTTTTATAAGATAATTCACCTTCCTGCCAATCGATGGACCTAATCTAAGTAATTTTGAGATATTAGCTTATTAACTTAGATACTGTTAATTTTTGCAGTTGAAATGTATTTTGTAATTTTTTTTGTTTGAAATTAACTTTTTTAGTGTTTTTATATTGTTTTGATGTGTTGGTATAAAAAATAATTTATTAAAAATAAATATATTATTTTCATGCATTTATTTATGAGTAAAAAATATTTTGAAAAATAATCATTACCACATTTCCAAATATTACCTTAAATGCCAGCGAATCCAATGAATTTGCTTCCAAAATACCATTTAACATAAGGAGAATATTGTAAAAGAAATGTTACAAATTTTAGATTTAAACACAAAAATGTTACAAGAAATAAATTTCTTGTGAATATACCGATTCAGGTGCGAGATGACCTGTGAAGAATTTAAGCTTAATATATACTAATTGGGAAAGCATCCTAATTGGTATAAAAGAAATAATTTTTCTTCTTAAGAATGACTCAATGAGCAACCAATTAAAAGAGGAGGGTTGTATTTCAAAAAGTTGACTTCTGTGATATTATTTCCATCTCAAATCCAAGTTCTTGGTCTTTGAGCTCACAATTTGGTATTTGAGGTCAAGACATGCATATTTTGTCCCTAAATACCCAAGGTAAATAAGAGTATAAAACACTGAATGCTTCTATGCGCAAATATGTTCTACTGATGAGGGCATATCAACTCCCAAATCGAGTTCAAATTCCATTTTTGGGTTGCTTTTCCATCTCTAATAAGCTCATCAGTCAGACGTATTAGGTGTGTAAAAAAAAATCTCACAAGCACTGAGTGTGATCAGCTTTTTTATAGACTGACATCGTGGTGCAAAAGGGACTTTAAGACACAGAAAGAGACACATCCAAATTTCAGTGGATACATGAATATTTTGTATTGTACATAAGAGCAGTCACGAGGAGAACTCTTACACACTCAGATCTGAGAGAATATTTACTTACTCACTTCTGAGACAACAACATATAAAACAATGAAACTGATGTCTGCAACAGCATATTTCTGCACACGCATACACTAACAACAATCTGAATTGATGGCCTTAACGTGCAGAGAATAAGAAAGATGAGTCTTTCTTTATTTTTTACAGAGAAAGAAAGACAAGACTTTTACAAGCGATTCAAGTACTCTTTAAAGCTCTTACCTAGCTCCTCAATGAACACTTAGCTCAAACTTGTTGATTTCTTCCTCCAGTAGTTCACATGTAAGAAAACGTAAACCCCACATGGCAAGTAAGGCTCCATCGCTTGCATGAACTTCGAGAGGTTTTTGATTTGTACTTGATTGGGTGATTTTGAAGGGAAATGTTATTTAGTCTAATTCAAACAGCTCATAGCTCAGGAGGGATAGACAAGGAAGGAGAAGATGAGTTGGACGGAAACGGGGAAAAAATTAGTCAAAACTCTACATCAAGACATTTTGATGTAAAGTTGATGATGATACAAAAAATAGAAACAAAGAACAAAAAATGGGGTCTTACAAGGTCAAGAAAAGGTCTTACAAGGTCAAGAAAAAAAAAACAAAAAAAAAAGGAAGAGATAATAGAAAAAGCTCAGGTAGGATAGCACCAGCCACTTAACATGAAGAAACCGCCTTTTGAAAGCCAGCAAAGAATCCATCTACTAGGCTTCCTTCCTGGCTTGTGGTGTAACACATGATGGCTTTGTTCATACCCTTATACAGGTTACCTGTATGATAATCATAGCATATACAAGAAATTATATCAATTATTACACATGAAATCAAGATAGTAAACAAATAATCAGAAGACCTAGTCGATCCTCCTCTAACCACCATGCCTGAGATTATAAATCTAAGAGCATAAAGAATCTCATCTTTCTTTCAAATATAATTATATGAATATATATCGAGACAAGAACTAATACACAAACCATATAGATAGTGTTGACTTGGACAAAAGCCATGAGCTTTTGACATTATTCATATCACTAACTACTCCATACCTTGCAGAAACTTGTGCCTTTCTTTCACCTTTGAAAGCCCCTTCTCTCTTTCCCTCATGTTTTGAGAGAGGGAGTGGGGGCAAAAGAGGCTGTCAAGTGTGGTAGTAAATGCAATATTACAATGAAAAAGGGAGGAGTGCGATGGGCATATATGAAGGAGATCATGCCAGTTGGGCTGCCTCTTGGACCTGACAGTGACAGGTCCAAGGCCCAGAAAGAATAAACAGACTCCAGGTTACGTCAGTTTTTCGAAAAGCTGCCCGCCGGGACTGACCGAATTGCCCGGCCGACCGTCTAGTATGGTCACTATGGTGTAATAATATAACACATACAAAATTACAAATGAATGGTAAAAGGGTCAGTACTAGACAGTCAATAAGTGAAAAATAATTAATATTTGTATTAGCCTTCCTATATATATAAATATAATAGTCACATCATGATGTATTTGCTGAGACCACAAAACATATACGGTGAGGGCTGGAGTAAAATCTGACTATGGAATTTTATAAGTTACGTATAACTTAATTGATTACACACTAAATTTACTCTCTAAAATTCACTCAATATGGATTGAATCTTTTAGGTGAAAAAACCTTAATTTATAGGATTGAATAGCATCCTTGCAATTTCTACGTACATGTACCTTGAATTCTACGTTTATATTGAAGTGTTAAAAAAAAAAAAAAGGCACACGGAGTAATAAATCTTTTTCTCAGTAATTAAGTTTTACTAATTGCGAGTCAAACATACCAGGATCAACTCGTGAAAAGACAACAAAATCAATGAGTTTCGATCGTAAGCTCTCATGATCTCATCCAAATTGAACCTTGACCGTAACTTACATTATACTAAAAAATTAAAAAAGCCCAATAAATTATACTTGTGCCTCGAGGGCATTGGAAGGCTTAAATATTAAATTTAACTGGAGTTTGGACAAGGAATCGGGCAATGGGAATTAATCTAAGTACTTGTAATACGGTGTAAAAACCTTAAATTAAAGTACATATAAATTATCAAAAAATAATAATAATCTAGTGTGTGTTTCTTTAATTGTCCAAAGCTTAAGCAAAACATAAACAATTTGCTGGGAGTTCGTGGGGAGTAGAAACCTCAAGGGAGTAGGGCAAGGGGAGGCATAGTCCCTCACGGTCTTCTAAGATAACGGTCAAACAAATACAAAAGTAACTCACCTTCTCCAAATCCCTGGCCCGCGTTTCTTTATGGTTTGCATAATTATGTGTAAAATTTTATGTAATCACTTCTCCGTTTCTTTGAATTTATTTTGGTTTGATTTTCATACCATACCAAATCAAGTCTTTCTCTGAAGTCTTAACAAGCATATACGTATACCTAAATTAATTTATTCTAAGGGCAAGCAAATTATTCAAAATATCCATAAAAAAAAATTAATCAAGATGAATGGTTATTGAAATTTATTGAATAATTTTGATTAAAAAATCTAAAAAAATAAGTTTGGTTTGGTCTTGGTTTGAAAAATCAAACCCAACCAAACCAAGTTGAAATAAATAAAAATTCTATTACTAACTAAAGAACTATTAAATTAAGAACTTTTAAAAACATTCCAATTAAAAAATCCATAGATTAAATTGAACTTCGAGTTTTAAGAATATAAAACCAAATCGAACCGAGTTGCAAGATTTTATTTTAAATCTAATCAATCAATCTAGTTTTATTATTTTGTTTAGTTTAGCTTGGAAATTTAATAAAAAAAACCTGTTTGCTTGGATATTTTTTTATTCAAACCGAGTTGCTTAGATTTAAATCCTGAAATGTGAAGATAACACCACCACCGGACCTAGTTTAGAGGGTTTTTGTTTTTTTTTAACACAATTACATGTATAAAAAATAATAATTAAGCACATTAAAGTTACAAATGGTTTGACCCTTGCCGCGTGGTCCTTTCGAGAGCCAGCTAAAAGATCATGTTATGTCAGTAGAATATTGATGATATGAACTGACAAAACTTGCTTAGATCTGAATTCCGAAGCATGCACACAGTACCATTATCGTGAACATGATATTGTAAGCTGACAAATCCTCTTCAGGTATTAATTAGCTAGACACCAACTGCGAATCCTTTGAGCCCCAAATATTTAATTTGCAACCGGCATGTGTTCGCAAAAACTTGTTATAATTTACCATTGTTAATTTGGTGGAATTAATTAATTAGTACATTAATTTACTAGGGCGTATTTAAAGATTAGGGTAACATGTTCTATTATATTAGTAAATTCATTCCATTGATTTTGAAAACAAAATCATTTTTTAGACCCTGTTTATTTGCTGAAAAATAATTTTCTTTTGAAAAGTGAATTCTAGAAAATGAATTATTTTCCGATGTTTGGTAGTGTAATGAAAAATAAGTTGGAAAACACTCTCCAGTATTTGGTTATGTCATAAAAGATAAGCTGGAAAATAACTTATTAATGTTTTTTTTTTCAAGTTTATTAAAATAACGAGGAACAAATCTTACAAATTAAAAAGTTGAATGAGAATGAAATTGAAATAAAATATAATTTCATAAATTATCTCAAATAAAATAAATAGTAATCAAAATAATAGAGATCAAATATAAAAAATAAAAAGATAAAAAGATGAAGAAATTAAAATAATAATAATTAACATTTTATAAATTATTTTAAATAAAATAAGTAACAATCAAAAGAATAAGGACCAGATTTGATAGATAAAAAATTTCAATTAAAAAATAATAAGGGAAAAGCAAATAACAATTTTAAAAATGAGGACCAAAATTAATATAAAAATTAAATTCTAAAGGATAAAATTGAAAAACAAATATTTAAAACAAAATATATATAGCAATCAAAAGTTTGATGATCAAATTTGATATAATCAACAAATAATATGATATTTCTAAATTTTTCACAACTTTCGGAAAGTGTTTTCCGTCTAAAATAAAAGGAAAACACTTTCCTGAAAACCAAGCCAAATTTTTCTTTAACTGGAAAGTGTTTTTGGTTGATCAAATTTTCTAATAACAAATAAACACATAAAAATTTAGAAAATAATTTTTCAAAAACTACTTTTCAAGAAACAAATATACCCTTATATAGAAACATTTATGCGTCTATGCAGAGTCCAAACCGTAGTTTTTGTGTTTCTTCTTATCTGAGGTTTCAATCCAGTATACAATAATTAAATCTGTTATAGATATGTCAGTACTGTGTGAATTATATATCAAAGATGGAGATCATGTAGTTTGATTCATGAAAACTAGCGCAGCAAAGATAGACATTAAAAAGACGGTGAAAGATTTTTTAAAAGTTTTTTTTATTTAAAAATATTTTTTTAATCAGTATATTAAGAAAATAAAAAATATCAATTTATTTTTTTTAAAAAAACAACAAAACATTATAAAAATACGATACAACTGTAATTCAAAAAATACTGAAGGACTATGTAGAGGAAGGCAGGGATGGGTATTTTATACCCTGGAAAATCAAAACCAACCTGCTCAGGTCGTGTTAGGATAATAGAGGCTTCGTCCACCTACAGGGTACTCGGCCCAACAGTGCTCCTCAGTTCATTATTACAAAGAGAATCCCTTCAAATTTCTTATAGACCGCACAAAAATTATCCTAAAATATTTGAGAAAAAAACTTAGATGTAGATTAAAAATAAAATATTATGACTAGTGTTCACAACAATTCATTTTTATTTTAGAAAATAAATTAATAAATTGGAAGCGCGTTTATCTAAATAAATAAAAAAATGATGTGAAAATATCTGATTAAGAGTAAAAAATAATTTAAGAACAATTAATTTGTGGTCTACATTGGTTAATTTTGGATAATTGTGTTGTCTTCAACTTAAAATAGTGAATTATGACAAAATTGATATTAAGACTTTTCTTTGAAGAGATAGAGTTTGAACCTCGTGATGAAAAAAAAAAGAATAAAAAAGTATTTTATGTTTATTGTGTATTGATCAATATGTTAACGATAAACATAAAATACACAATAAGTAGATCAATATTTTATATTCTAGCCAGCATGGGACAGGGAATCATAAAAAGAAGCATGTTCTCTTCGCGCTTAATTAACAGAATCCAATTTGCCAACACGTAAACTGGAGCAATTTCAACATGTGACTGGGAACGTCCCTAAATATAAAACATCAAGATCGCTAACGGAACATATTTTATCACGTAATAGTTATATTACTGTTATTTTATTTTTTATAAAAAAATTATATTTGCAATTTTTTTAATACATTTTTATAGTTTAAAAAATACAAGTTAAAATCAAAAAAGTATATCCATACATGTAATTAAATAAAGTGTGAATAAATAAATAAATAAATCAAAATCAACCCGAGCTCAAATTAATTTGTTTTTTCATGAACTTTAAAGGTAAAAACATCTACTGTGAATTCTCTTCATCAAATGAAACCATATGAAACAAATTAATATCATCTGTTTTGGTAGTCTAAATTGGTGTCAACGACACTTTTCTCTCTTGACCACTAGAACATTGCGACCTCTCTCTCCACTCTTAAATCAGTGATTAAAAAATAACAAAAATAAACTTTTGTATCAAAATTAAATTAGAAAAATATTGAGGTACTAAAATTGTATGATTTGAGTGATTTTTAAAATTCAAGTACCAAAATGAATTTTTTGTGAAACTAATAGCATGTCACTATATTTGACGTCTTTTTCATTTTGATCTCGCCTCTTTTAATCTCACTTTTCATAAAAAATAAAAATCAATTGGTCTTCAATTAAAAACTAAATCTCTAAAAAAGTAAAATCAAGGATAAATTAAAAAATATAAAATTTTATACATCTCATCATCAACAATGTGTGATTGGGTAAACAATAAAGTTTTTCACAATAAAAAAACCCACGC